>NC_056726.1:1285822899-1285932899 GCF_019279795.1 Protopterus annectens | reverse complement strand
ATACCCACAACAAATCTCAACACAGTCACATTATAGTAAGTCTAATTAACAGTACAGCATATGGACTGTGTAAACAAAACCATCCTCATATTTTCCACTCACACACTTACCCTACATATACTGGCCCAATTCACAGTGCAGTCTGATGCCTGACTGTGGTACGGAACATGTTTCAGTTTGGCCCTACATACATATACGCTGATAGGGTACCAGAAACTGGAGCAGCATGCAACATCAGATAGAACAGGACCGAGAACACTGACATCTACCCCAATCTATACACAGACCAAATAACATATTCACAATACATTGCTACACAATACTGATAACTCTGTCAACAATCACCATAATTACACAGACCTCACTACTGTATAGACTACAACTTAATTTCCAGGTTTTGTCCTCAAATATAAGGCCTCCTATACAAAACATATCTGGTAATCTGATATATCACTGGCTTGATGTCATGAATGATGTCAGTAAATAATGATTTACTGTACATATGCACCTCTTACTGCATGACATATGGACAAAGGGTGACAGACTTGGGGGACAGAGGCACAAACGGGTCTACTTTATTTACGTGAAAGCGTAAAATAGGAAATACATATCAATCGAACCATATGCATCGAAAGTGAAAGCCATCGAAAACTGTAAATGGAAATCTCCATATGTGGAGATTTCCGTTTACTTCAATGTAGTGCAATCTCGGAGTTGGTATATTTAAGTAGCAGGGGGTGTGGGGGTGCAGGGGAGCTTGCCACCCTGCCTACATCTTTTTTTTTTCTGTGTATTTTTTTCTTTATTAACTTTCATAGGTTCATAGGTTCATAGGTTGGTACTAGGCTATCAGCCCTAGGGCCTATACAAGCCTAGCCATAACAATTCCCTGGCTATTTCTTCCCACATTATTTACTTTCCTGGACCCCTGTCTAGCAGGGCGATTGACGTGATCCCTGGGGTGAATTTCCTTTCTCCCATCCAATCGTCAAGGTTCCTCTTGAAGAGGTCCAAAGAGGCACTCTGCTTGACATGTATGGGCAATCTATTCCAGAGTCTGGGGAGTCTCTGGGTCAGAAACCTATCCCTCCAACATGTTTTGTTTATTGTGATGACAAGGTTTAGATCCCTGGAGCGTGTAGCTCTGAGGGATTGGGATTTCTTTAAGTGTAGCATGTCCAACAGCTCTGGGTTTGACATGGCCTTGTATGTTAAGCAGAGATCACCTCTGAGTAGACGATATGTGACAGAGTATAGCTGGAGTTTTTTAAGGCGGTCAGCGTAGGGCATCTGCTTTAGGCCTGTGATTCTTTTTGTGAGGTATTTCTGAGGCCTTTCCAGTTGTTGCAGATGTCTTGAGAGGTACATACCAAATGGGGCATTGTATTCTATAATGGGTCTAATGAGGGATGAGTACAGTGGGACAATGACCTCCTTTTTCTGGATGAAAAGCCCTTTGTGATGAGGTGTGCCACATAGAAGGATTTCCTGACTGTTGTGGCGATGTGGTTATCGAAGGTGAGACCACTGTCCACCTGTGTCCCTAAGTCTCTTATCACACTTTCTGTGTTTAGTGTACTGCCACCTATATGGTAATTCATGGATACATGTTTTTCCCAAAGGGATAACAATACATTTCTTGGCATTGAGCTTGAGCCCATGGCTCTGGCACCAAGCATCTGTTTCTGTAAGGCCCTTTTGTAGAGTATCCACATCATTTGGGGATTCAATAATGGCTCCCAGTTTGCAGTCATCTGCAAACTTTGTTAGCCAGAGTCCCTTAGTGTTGACCTGTACTTCAGAGAAGTAGATGCCAAACAAGAGCGGCCCCAGGACTGAACCCTGAGGTACTCCACTTGTCACTTGTCTGGAGATGGATTTGGAGTCGGCTACTTTTACAATGTGGGTTCTATCAGTAAGCCATTTAGCAACCCATTGGGTGACATAGGGATTAATGCCCAACTTAGTAAGTTTATCTATGATTCCAGAGTGGGGGATGGTGTCAAAGGCCTTGGCAAGGTCTAGATAGGCTGTGTGGACCACCTTACCCTTGTCCATGGCTCTGGAGGCTGATTCAAAGAAGTCAATTAGGTTCAGGAGACAAGATCGGCTCTTCACAAACCCAAACTGGGTGGGGTCCAGTGTTTGAAGGTTGCCAATGTCTTTGTTTATAAGTTCCATGATAATACGCTCCATGACCTTGCAGATAAGGCTTGTCAGACTGATGGGACGGTAGTTTCCGGGATCCAAGGTGGATCCCCCCCTTGTGGATTGGGATAACTGTAGCTCTGCGCCACTCAGTGGGCATGAAACCTGAGGTGAGGCTATGATTAAACATGACACTTAGGTGAGGTGCCAGTTCATATTGTAGTTCATGTAGTACACAGCCCGGGATGTCATCTGGTCCCATGGATGCTGTATTCTTGGCTTTAGAGAGTGCGTTTTGTACCCGTGTGGCCGTTATTACTGGAATTTGGCAATCTTCCGGTATTGGGATGGGCCATTTAGGGGGTGAGAGGGGGGTGAAGTTGGCACTGAATCGATCTGCCAGGATATTGGCAATATCCTTCGGATCAGTATATTTAATGCCATTCTGTTTTAGCTCAGAGCAGATCTGAGCATTGCCATTTAGATTCTTGACATAATTATAGAATGCTTTGTGGTTGTCTTTGGAATCTTTGCAATTTTATTTTCGTAACTAGCTTTGGAGGAATTTATGAGGCATCTCAGTTTCTTACTTAGGCTAGTAAGGGAGTTTTTTGCATCCTGGGATTTTCCTCTTTTCTGCAAAAGTTTCTTCCTTTTGTTGTAAAGTTTGTTTATGGCAGGGGACCACCAGATTGGCTTCCTTTTTTTGGATGAGAGCATTTTGGTTCTATTTGGGATGGCACGATTCATGCATGAGTGGATGTGCTCGTACAGTGCCATAGTGTAGGATTCAGCAGTTGAACTTTCAGTTCCCGTCTGCATGGGTGTCATGAAGTTTGTCACTTCTGACTTGAGTAGCATGAAGTTGGCTTTGGAGAAGTTTTTTATGGTGGTTTCTTTACTGGGAGGTGGGATGTGGATGTTAAGGGTGATTAGCTTATGGTCAGACCTGACTAACGAGGGGGTGACCATAGGTATGGAGCATTGATTTCCCATGTTGGTAATGACCAGGTCTAGGATATTGGAGCCCCTGGTGGGACTACGGATTAGTTGATCCAGGGCATTGGAATTTATGAATTCCAAGAACCGCTAGCAAAGGTGTTGGGACATGAGTAGTTTTCCCAGTTAATGGCAGGGTAGTTAAAATCACCCAGTATTAGGGTGTTTGGTTCTATCTTAATATTTTCCAGTATGTTTAGAAAGGTGTAGTGAGAATCTTGGGGTATGGTGGGGATCTGTAGCAAGCTACAATTTGGATTGCAGTCTTACCTAGTGTTAGTTGCACTTGGAGAATTTCAGACACATTGTGTTGGCCAACTAGCCTGGTGGTGTGAATATCCTTGGTGAATATTGACACTCCTCCACCTTTAGTGTTTCTGTCCTGGTTTGGTGGGCGAAAAGTGTGGTAAGAGTTGTAGCGTGGTATTGCAGGGGTGCTCTCTGGAGCCTTGAACCAGGTCTCAGTTACTGCACAGATATCGATGTTCTCCATTTTTAGGAGTGCCTCGAGAGAGTGCATTTTGAGGTTTAGACTTCTAGCATTGAGTAGCATTACCTTCAGATTTTGCATGCTTGTACCTGTTATGGTGGTGGTTTTGTCCTTTGAAGTTTGCCTAAAAAGGCACTATGGGGTGGCAAGAGCCTTAGCCAGTAACCTGAATCCCAGGGCGACAGGTGCAGACCATCTCTGGCAAAGCATCGTGGTCTGTCAATCATGTCATCCCAGGCAGACAGATACTGGATCCCCTTTGAATGACACCATAAGCTTAGCCAATTGTTGAAGTCAATCATTTTATCCTTATATTGTGGTATCATTCTGGGCGAAGGCAGGATGCTACTCAGGGCTAGGGTCATACCTGCCTGGGCCACATGATCCGAGAGCTCTTCCATGTCTCTTTTCATGTAGTCCAGGGAGGTACGTCTCAAGTCATTCACTCCAACATGGACAATGACAGAGTCATATTTGTACTTGTTGTGGAGTGACTTGAGTGCATGCGTTATGTGGCGATCCTGGCACCCGACAGGCAGCTGACTGTAATTTTCTCCTTATTCAACCTGGTGAGAGGGACATCAGTGTGCCGGACTATAGAGTCACCTATGACTAAAGTGTTAGGTACATTGTCTTGCCTTAGGGGCTGTTGCTGGGTGGCACACTGGTGTTGTGAACTATGTGACACATTGGTTGTGATTGGTGTTTGTTTGTGTTTCAGCTTCAGAGGTCTTTGTTGCTTGGGCAGGTTACAGTTAAGGGCCTCTGCATATGTGGATTTAGTGTTGCTATATGTGGGTGTTGGTGGTGCGGGTTTAGAAGGGCTATGTGTTGCTTGAGGTGTAGTGTGGGTGTTAACCTTCTCCTCTTGACTGTTTAGCACAATCTTTGGTGGAGAGAGCTTTGCTTCCATTTTGGCTATGTAAGTGCATCTCTCACAGGTTGTAGTGTTGGGTGGTAGGAGGAGAGGGTTGTCTGTGTACATGAGGCAATTGCTGCATTGCCCCAGTATGCCCAGATTCACCAGGTGGACAGGAGAAATCACCAGAAGCTGACCCTTGGACATGCCTGGTTTGGGGCTTTTTTTTTCTTTGTAAAGTATAGGAGCTGTTTCCTTAATAAGGTACTTTGCAATTATAGGCTGTTTAGTGCCTACTATTAATTTCTCCTTGTTAACAAGGAGAGTTCAGTGTTTGTATGAGTTTAAGGCTTCCTAGTGCTTTCCAGCAGGTATTAGAGAAAGTGCTAGTCACAGGGATGCTTAAAGGTAAGATTGAAAGGAATGCACTCTGCAGTGTGCACTAGAGAAGTTAGATGTGAAAGTAGGTAACTTGAGTTTTACCTGTTTAAAAAGTTAAGGTTTAGTGGAGAGTTACTATTTTTAAAACAGCAAGCTGGACTGAAAGGGGTGGTCACTTTTGTATTTTGGTACTATGAAATACTGTAGGATGGCCAATAAATTTAAATAATTGAAGGGGTGAGATTTCAAAAGTGATGATTTTGTGATTACTCACATAAGCCAGTGAAAGTAGAGAGAAATGAGATATATGGTCAGATTAACATAAGAGGCGGGCAACTAGAAAGACAGTGGTATTTAACAAGACAACTTAAATGGGTGGGAGGGCAGGAAAATTCTGCCTGACTCAGAACAGAGAGAGCTGTGGTCTCTTTTGAAGTTTTAATATGCTGTTAAAACAGAATGCAAGCAAAACACAAGGTAAAGAAAACAAACTACAGTATTCAAAATATAGAAAGGCAATACAGTAATACAAAAAATAACAGCAAACTAACCTTTCCTTCACAGCAAAGTGTAGCAGAGTCTGGATGAGCCTTTCTGGTAAAGAAACGTTTAAGAGTTCGATGCATATGTGTCGATCTTTATGCATTCAAACGTTTGAACGTTCGAGTTAATAAAGTAGACCCACACAAACATAGGGTCAATATTGACATATTGCTGTGATAAACTGAGAAAATTGCTGGTGTAACAGGGTTTGTTGTGACATATCTCTTCTGAGGGATATGAAGTCAGTAACTCACATGGATGTAACCACATACTGACTGCAATCATCAGAGTATGCTACTGCATTTCTAAAGATAGAAAATGTGTGAGTAATACACCACATCTAAGACTCCAAACTCTGGCCAGCCTGCAGATAGCCCTACAAGTGAGAATTTCCTCAACTACATAACACAATCATGCCAGACTTTAAATCATGCAGAACAGCCATATCCACACAAACCCTGTTAAACCAACATTACTTCAAATGTAGAACAGCAATACTTACATTCTGTCCCCATGTCTGGAACACCCCCCTCCAGTTTGTTGGCCTGTCTCCACAGTGTTTGTTGTAAGAAGTATTTCCAACTACCCTATGTGATGCTGTTTGTCAGACAGCCACATGAAGTCCTGCTCACAGTGAAGGAAAAGGGCCATCACCCACATGAAATGCTTAGTTATAGGAGTGTGTTTCCATACAATTGGCTATAGGAAGGATACCACAGCTGTCCCACATGCAATTAGCAAGTGGGGGACTCCAATTTGTGCACAAACCATCAGCTGATCATGAGCATTACCTACAAATGTCAAGCTGCTGCCTAAGCAAACAGATGCATTTTTCCACATCTACCAGAGAGGGAGAGAGGGAGAGAGAGAGAGAGAGAGAGAGAGAGAGAGAGACAGAGACAGAGAGAGAGAGAGACAGAGAGAAAGTATGAAAGGAAGAGAGAAAGAACCGAGCGTGTTTGTGTATGATCCATGGGTGGAGAGTGGTCTCTGGGTATTATAACGGTTACGTATATTGTTTATTAATCCATACTGTCACATAGTAATTGCACATGGCTGTATACATTTATTGCTGTGGATTGTCTACAACAACCTCTACAGTGTTTGACAACTGTTGGGTTTGTAATGTGGACATTGGGACATATAGGTCTTCAATATAATAATGTAGCAAAACCCACACTGCAATGGATCCTGTCATTACACAATCACCCCAACACCCACATAGGATACTGATGAGACACACACAAACCACTGCTGAGTTTCAAACTCCTACCTGGATATGTATCACTATTACAGTTTTGCACAGTTATCTCACACGCCACAGAGCTTACATGTTGGAGAGCAGTCCAAATGTATCTTTGAAACTGAGTGACATCAGCAGCAGTGCTAAAGGAGGGGTAAAGGAAGTGTAGTCCACAAAATCAGGTGTCAACAAAGACACACACACACACACACTGTCTCACACAAACACACACATTATCACAGTTGCCAGGACCAGGATTAGAACTCCTACCTAACTTTTCTGATACACTACAGTATTATACAGTTATAGCAAGCACCACAGAGCTTACAGGGCTGAAACTTGGCCAAAGGGTTATTTCATGATGACTGACATCAGCAGGTGTTCTAAAGTAGGGCAATAGAGGTGTAGTGAGTGTGAATGGCCTCAAAACTATTCATCTCCACACACACACACACACACACACACACACACACACACACACACACACACACACACACACACTTGTCAGTACAGAGATCCATAGGTTCATTGCTTCACAGGTGTGTAGTAGGTGAATGGGCCTGAAGGCTCTATAAGGCTAGGCCAAGGGAATACCTTGGCATCAGGCCACATGACAAGAGTCCCTAGTGTGGATCAGGGGTGAAGTCCCTGGAGTGGTCCCCAGGGGTGGGTATTGTTTTCACCATCCACTCATCTGGGTTTCTATTGTAGGTGGGCAGTGATGTGCACTGCTTCCCATGTATGTGATCTATATTCCATAACATGGATAGTGTCTGGGATATGCACGTCATGAGTGTGAATGGCCTCAAAATCATTCATCTCCACACACACACACACACACACACACACACACACACACACACACACACACACACACACACACACAGAGTTTCACAGGTGCCATGTCTGGGATTAACTCCTACCTAAATAGTTTTCTACACTACAATATTACACACGTATCGCAAGCGCCACATAGTTTATAGAGCTGAGACTTGGCCAGAGGGTTACTTCAAGGTGACTGACATCAGCAGGAATGCTAACATTGCAATGGAAAGTACAGGGTGTGTAAATGAGCCATAAATTATTCCTCTGGAAACACACATACAACTTTATATTTGACAGGACTGGGTATACAAATGCTAGATGAATACTGATTTGTACTATCATGTTACACAGTTATCACAAGCACCACTGACACTATAGGGCTGGGGGCTACCAAAAGGAATGTCTACAGTAATTGACATCAGCACACCATGTGATATCGGCCAATTAGATGTGTGGTGGGTGGGACAGGCCTCATAATAGAATTCTCTCTGTCACTGTCTGTCTCTCTCTTCCCCACATGTCTGTGTGTGTATGTTTGACATATTATAGTGTGTTGGCCTTGGATATGTGTGAGTATTCCTATCCAATGTGTGTGCAAAGCATAAATGGTGTACAATTTGGCGTGTGTGTGCACAGACATCTGTGAATGACAGATATTTGTAGTCCACTGTGTTGTCAAACATGGGCTTCATTTCTCTAAGTGTAGGAGCATCTCCAGTATGACCTTCTGTATTAAGTGTGTGAATCCATGCCAGGTAGTGTTGTACTCCAGTCCAGGGTTTGGTGTTCTAAACTTACAGCTAGTAACCTGTTTCTACAGGACATCTGTAGATAGGCTGACAATAGGGAGTCACAATGGGTGACAGATAGTGGGATACTGTAACTATTACTGTCTGTGCTGCTTGTGTACATGGTTGGTGTTAACAGAGATATTCAGGCATATGTACTGCTTTACACTGTGATTTATTATGTCATCAACTACTGACAGATATACTTATTTGCTCACAGTTATTTCCTGGGAAATACAAGATGAATGAAGCTGTGTCCAGTATTGTGATCCACAGCCTACACATTCTTGCACACTCATGCCATTCTGAAGGGGTAGCTGCAGACACTTGCTTATGGGTCTCTGTAAATGTGCCAGCACCTGGGTACTATGGTGGCTGAGGATCCCCTTCTTGTACATATATCGACGTAACAGAATGGCCATATCCTGCTGTGACCATACCTCTCAGCTGTACAGATTCACCCAGGTTACCCAGATGCAGGGCTCATATATCTGGTCAGTTCCCCTTCATATTGTGGTTTACAAGCAGGTTTGTAGCCACCCATTACTGGGTTTGTAAGCAAGGATAGTATGGGCACACATCAGAGTTTCAGACTTCACACACTTCATGACGTCCATGCTTCTACACCTCCCACTCTGTTATTCTATCCTTTTCCTAACATTATGCGAGTGATATCTGAGAAATATCCCTATAGTTGGCCCTTCATCCCAGCAGTATTTAGAGGTTGTTCCACAATTCATGCAGTAGGACATTGTGGACATGCTACTGGGATTTGTCAACATGGCCTTGCATGTGTGTTCTGTTGACTGTGTTGTTGTTAGTTGGGACCTCATGAGATACCATGTATTGGCACTATGGGTGAGGCACAGGCATTTTACAGAGGACTGCAGGCCATTTGGTAGTGATGCAGGCCATCTGTAGCAGGCCAGTGCATTTTTTCACTCCTAGATTCCCAGTCTGCGAGCCAGTGGATTCCCCTGGGGTGACAGGGTAAGTGTGCGAGGTGTTAATGGTAATAGTTCCTGTCCATATTAATCCATTGGTCTGGATGCAAGCAGGGTGCTGCTTACAGCTAGGGTCACACCTGCATGGTACACCTCTTCAGCATGCTGCATACTGTAGGTATTCCCATACAGAAGTGGGGTTATACTGTACTCATTCCCAACAGCAAGGATATGACCTGAGATAAATCTGTGGCTGATGGTGGGGTGAGCTGAGTGCATGTGTGATATGGAAGCTTCTTGCAGCTGACTCACAGATATACCTGGGTCATTCCCCTTATGCTGCCTTGTGCGGGGACATAGGCAGTCTCTCATTACTTCATAGCTGTGCCTTTTGCAGTCTGCCAGTGATTGGCCAGACTACATCAGTATTCCATACTAAACAGACAACTAATGTGCTGCTAATCTGTATGTACAATTCCAAAGTTGTGTGCAGTTGACAGTTATGTTTTATGTATTCTGTCTAGGGTACTTCCACCTGTGTAGTGTGTGTATGTATGGGTCCACATTCATGGCATATCCATCTTTCAGACAGTGATAGATATTGACATCTGGACAGTGCGTATGGACGACTGCTGACATGGGTATTGCTGAGAAGCATTGTGGTTAGCACTGCAGTTGTTGGAACATGGCCCTGTCATCCACAGTACTGCCCATAGGTCACCGAGACACAACCCTCCATGCCTACATGCTGACCACTTCCAGACAATATTAAACACACAACAATCTAACACACGGACCCCTGCATATTATACACATAAAGCAATCTATCCTGTACATTGGGCCAGCTTGGGTAATCTGTGCTCCTCTGTTATTACATCTCACACTTACATGTTACTGCATTTCTACATAGGATTGTGGGGGGGGGGCACACCTGACGACTTTAAATATTTGCTATGACTGTAGTGCTATTTCAGGTATTCTGGTGGCTTCCATTTCATTTTGTATTTTGACCTATCATGCAGACTGGAGGCATATCAGTAGAGTACAGATCTTAGGTTTTATTGACCTACATTTCTGTTTCAGACTTCTTACCCTTCAGAACTAACATACAACTGCCATACATGTTGTAGTCTGTCTGTGCTGGTCTGGAGGGGGGCTGTTAACCATTGTCATCAATTGGAGGCCTTAGCCCAGTCTTTCTTTATGGTCATCTACACCTGTCCTGCTGGCTTAGGCTGGTGGTGGGTATGTGAGCCTCACTGACATGCATGCGTGTGTCCTATGGAGACACATTTGGGCCACCACATGTACTGCAGTCAGATTTATCACCTTGTCTAGTACAGCCTAATATGTTGACACCAGTATTTGTTATGTATTTCATGCTGCCCATATAGCTGTCCACTATCTGCTGCTATCCCATTCAGCCACCTGATTCCCTTGCATGCTGATGTCCATACCATGGATACAACTATCAGAACATACTACTCCATTCAGCAATTGATAGGAAGAGTGACTTACCTTGTGGCTGTGCCAGTACTGAGGATGGTGCCGGAGGGCTGACTATGTTGGATGCACATAGTACACGCCCTATACATGAAAAGCACAGGTATTGTTATGTTTGGCATCCCTTTTAGTGTATGTGCGAGTCAGAGAGACGTGTCATTCCCTGGGTCCCTACCATGTCAGTGTATGTGTTATGCGTTGCCTCTTTGCCAAGGCCTGGGTATACTGGGCTCAGCTCCTTCTGCCTAGATGGGCAGGCTCAGGGAGGTCCTTCTTCGAGTCCTTCTGTGCCTGTGATGGCCTTGGCAATGGTGGGGGACTGTGTGGCCTTGCCCCATGCTGTTCCTGCTGCAGCTGTTTACGCAGAAACATATTGTGTAGCATGGCACATACTATGAACATCTGTGCACATGTAGCTGGAGATTACTGCAAGGCTCCACTGGATATATCTAGGCAGTGGAACTGTAACTTGAGCATCCCAAACACACATTCTATTATGATTCTGGTTTGTGCGTGTGCCTCATTATGGAGTTCTTGTTCAGGTGTGTGTGCATTTCTGAGGGGTGTCATCAGCCATGGCTCCAGTGCGTAGCAAGCATCCCCCACTAGGTGGCCTTATGGGATGTCCCCACTGGCAAATGACTGGTACAGCTGTATCATATGCCAGATGTGGGAGTTGGGATATCTTCCAGGGCTGCCAGCACACACATTCAAGATAATGAACTGTGCATCACACACAACCTGGCATTTGATGGCGGGGAAGCTATTGCAGTTTATGTAGACCTTACCCTACTCACTGGGTGGTGCTTTGATGAGTATGTGCATGCAGTCTATAGCACCCACTACCTCAGGGTTTTCTGCTATTTGGTGGAAGAGATGCATATTGCTGGTCAATGCCTCACGGGTGTTGAGGAAATATATCTGCTCACCGGCATGTGCTGGAATGGCATCCAGGAACTGGTGGAGTACCCTGGATGCTGATGTCTCTGAGATCCCAATGATATCCCCTGTTGCCCTTTGGAAGGTACCTTTGGAAGGCTAGTATTCTTAAGCCTACACTTACCTTAGTATCCACTGGGATGGGTTCCCCTCTGCTGGTTCTGTGTGTGACACATGGCCAGCACAGCTCAACAATTTGCTGTAGACTGTCCCTGTCCACCCTATAGTGCTCAACTATCTCCAGCTCATGTAGCCCCCTGGTAGGTTACCCTGGGTCTGTACACTCTTCTTCTCCTCACTGTGGTTTGGTCATTAGCATTCACATCCTCACCACCCTCAGCCTCTTGCACATATTGATGTATGACAGAGACAGAAGCCCCTAAGATGTTGTTAGTTTTGTCAGGTAAAATTTCCCCATCTGTGTACACCAGTGGTGTAGAGTTTGTGGGAAAAAACAGACTGGAAGGTGTTTGCATAGTTTATAGTACTGTACTAGGCTGTTCCATGTGTAATTGGCTGATTCTGATACATTTTACCTGCCAGCTATGCTAGTTCTCCTTGATTGCCTTCCTGCTGCTGTTTTCCCTTCTCATTGCCTTCCTGTTTAAGCCCCGAGGTGCGCCGCACATACCCAGTGCTCAGATGTGAACAGAGCTGCTATTTCCTGTTTTTTTTTTTGTTTTTTTGTTTAAAACCCAGTGCACAGTGCGCACCCCTGTTTAGGCAATGTAAACATTGCTAGGCAGCCTCAGACACACCCCTTCCTTAGCTGTGCTTAGCTAAGGGCAAACATGGGCCACAGAGCTCCAATAAGGTTACAGCAAGCATAACACTCTCCCTTATGAGGTCATCCATTTCTTAGACTTATACAATGGTGTTGCTGCACCTATATGGTTGGGTGCAAGCAAACACTGAGAGGAAATCTGTGATTCAGTACCAGTCCCCTCATTTGCATAAAACAGAATGCTAGCTAATTCATAGTTACCAAAACACACACTCAATCTTCCCCCTTAGCAACCACTATTCCCTGGTATTGTTGTCTTATGCATGCCATTGACTATTATGGCAAAATGCTGATTTGGGTTTAAAAGCTTATTTCCAACTTTTTTCTTATTTTCGGGACGATCCCGTTTGCGTACTGCTGCCCTATGCTTAAACGGCCGAGATCGGCCCCCCAAAAAATAAAGTTATTTTTTTATAATTTTGCAACTATTTCTCATGCTAATGCCCATATATTTGGCTATTGGCATGCCTACTACATTGAATACATGCTTTTTTTAGAGCTGTCATGCCTCCGTTTTGCAATTTGCAGAAATGCATTCAGTTAGTAACTGAATACATTTCTGCAGGTTACACTATTCCTGCACAGATGCCTGCCTGGATCACTAATTCACCTAAGTTGCATGTTTTTCACCAGCAAATGAGGTAATTAGCATATAGCAGTGGTGTCCGTGTAGGAATAGTGTAGGCAGGCTCATGCACATCTCGGGGGCTCGTTCCTGGATCGATCAGCGGCCATATTGCGTGCAGCAGCTCTTGCACTATTCAGGCACTCGGTGCAGTGCTTGCTGAATCCGGCTAAGTATGTCTTTGGCTTGAAAGCTAAACCTGTAACTCTATTAACTTGTAAAAGCCCATTCTCATCTCTCTCTCCCTCTCATGTTTAGCTTACATTACCCATATGGTAGAGATTATTTAAGCTTCACAGAAAATTCAATTGCCTGGGCAAATTAAACTCTTACAAGCAGTACCTTTCTGTGTAGCTTACTATTCCTGTAATATAAACCTGTTCATTTAAATAGTGCTGTCATTAGCATTTTTCATGATTAAATGCTATTTCAAATCTGTTATTATTCACGTTTTCAGGAAACAAATCAAACTGACAAAGTTAGTGCTGTGATGTAAGGAAAGTACTGTACTACACTAAAACTAAGTAGATATTAATGAATAATATAAAAAAATAATTAAAAAATCACAGAAAAAATTTAGCTTAAGAATGGCAAAGCCAATCTTCTTTCTGTCACTTTAATCATACGAATTTATACCATGAACACCACACCACCCATATCACATAGCCAAGCACAACACACACCCACCTATGCAGAGGTCCTCAATAAAAACTGACTTAAACAGCAGAAACCTCCATAACGCCCTCTCAAACATTCCACACAACACCAAATACATCTCAGACAGCAGAAAACATACCAGTATCTCACAAACACAGCCCATAAGGCATAACAATAAACCGACAAAGCCCATAAGGCATAACAATAAACCAATGGGCATAACAATAAACCAATTATGAGACACACCAATGTTGCCCTTACTAGGTTCGACAAGGAGAAGATCATGGTCAGTTGTCTGTCAGGTGTCAGAATCCACCACATCACACACACACTTAAGTCTCTCCACAACAGGTACAAGTATGACTCTGTCATTGTCCATGTTGGTGTGAATGACTTGAGATGTACCTCCCAGAACTAGATGAAGAGAGACATGATTGATCTCTCAGAGTATATGTCCCAGGCAGGAATGACCCAAGCCTAAGCAGCATCCTACCTTCACCAAGAATTATACCACAATATCAGCAGAAAATAGATGACTTCAACAACTGGCTTAGTTTCTGGTGTCATTTCAAAGGGATCCAGTATCTGTTTGCTTGGGATGACATGCTTTGCCAGAGATAACCTCCACTTGTCACTCCTGGGATTCCAGATTCTGCGCAAGGCTCTTGCCTCCCCATTGTGCCTTTTTAGACAATGTCCAAACACAAATCTTCCAACATAAAAGATCTGTCAAAAAGTAAATTGAAGGTCATGTGACTTAATACTAGGAGTCTTAATTTGAAAATGCACTCACTGGAGGCTCTCCTCACACTGGGAGATGCTGGCATTTATGCAGTCAGGGAAACTTGGTTCAAGGCTTTGGAGAGCACCCCTGTCTTACCAGGCCATACCTCATTGTACACATTCTGACCCCAAAATGAGGTTGGGAAGACTAAGGGGGATGGAGTGTCTATCTTCATTAAAGACAAGCACACATCCAGACTGGTTTGCCAGCATGGCACACTAGAACTACTCCACGTGCAACTGACAATTGGCAAGACACCCATCCAAGTTATAGCCAGCTATATACCCCCCCCATGACTCAGGACACCCACTCCTCCTACCTGGACCTACATGATTCCATCAAGGTACCCCCTAACACCCCGATCCATGGTTACTTCAACTACCCCATCATAGACTGAGTGAATTATTCCTGCATTAATGCACTCACCCAACAACTACTTGACTTCATCAATTCTAACATACTAGACTAGCTCGTCTCATCCCCCACATGGGAAGATAACATTCTGGACTTCGTTATCACCAATATGGGTGACCGCTGCACAACCCCCATAGTAGGTTCTTCCCTGGTAAGTGCAGACCATCGGTCTGTCTCATTCAAAGTTTCTATCCTGCCTAACACCCCTACCATAACCTGGCTAAAAAACTTCACAAAAGCTGACTACAACCTTCTAAGGGAGGGTATCAGTAGCTTCACACCACCACCCTGCTCAAAGGATGCAGACAACTATGCTGAACAGTACACCAGTACAATATACAAGCACCTGTACAATTGCCTGAACTCAGCCATATCCAACAGAACTAAAACCTAATCCTCAAGGAAGCACAAACCAATCTGGTGGACATCCTCTATCTAGAGGTTTTACAACAAAAGGAAGAAACTGTTGTCCAAGGGTAAAAAGGCACAAATTCCCAACTGGAAAAATTCCCTCCATAACCTCAACAAGCAAATTAGATCACTAGTGAAAGCCAATTATGAATCAAAACTAGCCTCCGAAACAAAGGGATTATTTTTTGGGGATAAACTCTTGGATACGCTTGTAAGGGCCCCAGGGCTATTAGCCCAATAATCTCCTATGATCCTATGAATTAAGGCATAAAGCATTACTTTTGATGTTATGAGATTGTGGCACAACTCTTAAATAATATATTAAATCCTCTAGCCTACCTTTATGTCTAATACTACATTAAAGGCTAACTACTCCCACTCTGGCCCATTTAATAACTTTATGTAATTTAATCAGTTAACAAATAAATATAATATATGATGGAAATGAGCTTTATGTCTGTACAGTGCTTGATTTAATGCTAAATTAATGTTTCTGTCTGACTGCTTCTAACTTACACCATCAGCTTATCTGGAGGGGAGGTAATAGTTCCAGGTATCTTTGCTGAGCAAATGGGCATAGGTTCCTTAATTTGTGAAACCTTTACACAATGCAGCCTATTACATTTGCTTATCAATTCTTCAATTTATTTATTTATTTATTGATCAGTTTTGTTTACTGTGATGGTCTGACTGGGTAACAAGCCCTTTTCCATTGGCAGCCCAGGGAGAAGCTTACATTTGCTTATCAATTCTTCAATTTATTTATTTATTTATTTATTTATTGATCAGTTTTGTTTACTGTGATGGTCTGACTGGGTAACAAGCCCTTTTCCATTGGCAGCCCAGGGAGAAAAGCTTCATAACTGTAGAAGTGAGTACATATTCAAGAAAACAAAATTACAGTAAATGATGCTAATGAGTACATTTTTAGGAAAACAAACAATCAGTGCTTATTACAGTTAGTAATAACTGTCTAGAAGCAACAGCGACAGAGTTAAAACTGAACACAGATCCATCTTAGGAGGCATATCCAACATTGTTATAAAATTGTTGGCAAAACATTATAAGGTCAATAACAATGAGAAACATACCCCCAGACTTACTAATCTCTTATGCAGGACTAGCATAGTCCTGCATGAAAGCGGCCACTTAGGAACAGGATGTCAGCGCGCCATGCATATTAATGAAGGCACGCTCTCCAACCTCCTAGGCATACACCGAGCGTGTACGAGTGCAAGGGGCGTGTCTGTAAGCAGAGCACTCAGAATAAACATGCCCCTACAAATTAAAACAGCAGAAAGTGGAGATAAATGAGCGAGGGCGCTCATAGGTGTCTGCATATCCCCACCAACAGTCCCCCATGTGAACAACAGCAACAAGACATAAAGATGAAAAGAAGAAACCCCCGTATTGTTGTCTAAAGCTCTGAGTACAGCTAAGCGTAGGTGCGCAGGTGTGCCCATTGCTCAGCCACAATGAAAGCAGTCCAAAAGGCTGAAGAGGATAACAAGGACGATATATGCAAATGAAGCATGTCAGAAATAGTGCAGTGGGTAGAGTGTTCACCTAACGAGCAGGCATTCCCAGTTCGAGTCCTGTCACAGCACAGTCTATTTTACATGGTAAAGCATGGTATAAGCAATATTGGTAATGCAAAACCCACTAAATAGCATCATTTTTATGAACAGGAATAGTGCAGGAAATGCACATGTGAAGAGTCAGTATCATAATGAATAAGCCAGCAATAAGCAGACATAAGCACAGATAAGCAGTAGTAAGCATATGTAAGCACTAGTAAGCATGTGCAAGTGTGTTTGCATGGGGTTACGCACTGCCAACACAGATTAAGCAAAGGAGAAGCTAACTGGGTGTAAGACACTGTGACCAGAAGTCAGCAGTGCTTACCTCTGCGCAAACCCGCTTACAACCGTTTGAAAGTGCCTTAAGCACACCATATCCAATGGTTGGTGTTCTGCCCAGCAACAAAACAAACAGCTACTGCAAGGCCGGAACCCAGGACCATGCACACCATACACAAAATGATTTACCACTAAGCCATGCCAGATATGCAGAAATCGTATGTTGTCAGAAACATAACCCCAGCCCAGTAATGCAACAGTACAAAGAATGTATACCTACAGCTAGATGGGCGTGTGTGTGCAAATATATCACTATCTAAATGGATACAACATATCTACAGATGTAGTCACATACATATAAATATCCAGAGAAATATACATATATATATAAATAGATATATATATATATATATATACAAATATATGAACAGATATACATGCAAATGACGACAACTACACATATATATGTCAACATCTATATGTCCACATATACACATCAAGTGACATATATGTACGCAGATATATGTTTCTGTAGGTATATACGGACATAGTTAGAAATATGTAACCAATTATATATACCCACAGAGGTATATATAGCCAGCCATCTGTAGATACCAGTGGTAAATGAACCAAAACATATATGTCCACATGCACCGTTAATGGGCCTGAGAGGCCCCAAACAATATACATCAAGTACGAATTTGCATAACACCCGCCCAACCAAACACGTTCGCTCTGCAATACACTACAAAGCTCATAGTATTGTGCATTTGTCATTGAACTAGGAAATTAAATTAGCCCTCTGTTATGTTTCATATGTCGACATCACATACCTCTCTCCTCCACCCACTAGGCGTGCCGAGCAGTACAGGCCCATAAACCAGGGCATCCCCAACCCATACATGCATAACCCACAGTTCTGCTTCACCCCACCCGCAGCACACACACACAGCCACCATCCCTATCCTGGTTACCGGTCTGTAGCTACCACACCACCACACATTGCCCCTCCACCCCCCTCGGGACCCATCCCGTATGATGTCCCGACCCAAGTATCCTAGGTGTGGCACACGCCGTAGACCATGCACATAGCCAGGGGTACCTATGTAACCCTGGGTGTGGACAAAGGTTGAATACCCAATGTTTGGGTTGACGCTCATAGGACAAATGTATTCCTGGTACTAACAATAGATGTCAATTGTGACTCTGTGTACACTAACGGATTTAGTTGTAGGTATCACAAAGCATACGTGGCACGCAAGGTTGGCCGGTATGCACACAAATCACAGAATCCAGCAATATCAGTTAACATTACAGGATATGTAGCTAAATATTTAGAAGTATATGTGTTTGTATAAATACCCATAACTATATAAATATATACCTCCCCCACTCTGTAGTACAGATGTATACATACATAGATAGACATATATATATATATATATAAATACCCACATATAGATATATACATATGCAGACACCCATACATCCACATGTCATTAGATATATCTACAGCAATATATATATATATATATATATATATATATATATATATATATATATATATACATATATATATATATATATATATATATATATATATATATATATATATATATATATATATATACATATATATATATATATATATATATATACATAACTATACATATATATATATATATATATATATATATATATATATATGTGTGTGTGTGTGTGTGTGTGTGTTTGTGTGCAGATATACACAGACATCTAGCTATGATATGATGCAGTACTTAAGAATGACATATGTTCACAGGCCATGCTAATGGAGGTGAGGGGCCCAAGCAACAAATGTGTAACACGTAGCATGAACCCCCCCAGTCGGACAGGGGAAACATACAAACAAACACACAAACAATGTAAACAATCCACTGCTCCCCAGACCACAGGCAGGATACAACCGGGGGGGGGGGGCACAGTGGACCCAAGAAGTCTAATCTTAGAACAGAGACAGGAGCGTCTCTTGCGAGACACCCCAAAAATTGTCTTGTTATAGGAGGAAGCCCGTGCGATGACCTATCAAGGCAGGGCGTGTACATACCTGGTCTACATGGATGTGAAACCCTGATGACCCATGGTTCGAGACAAAGTAAGAGATGGGTCCTGTGAAGTGGAGAGTGGGCAGTGTTTAGACCCAACCTGCATCCAGAGTAAGGATGAGTGCTGTAGAGGAGGTGCAGGTGGGGGAATTATGGATATGTAATTATGGGTCTAGATGTGCAGGTGTTTGCTGGAGTGGGTCTATTCAGCCCGCCCCAGGGATGTAAGCAATAGTGTTCATTGGGCAGAGCCGCCTAATAAGCAAGCACTACCGCTATGAGTCCCACTGCAGCACAGTCTATTTTACATGGCAAAGTACAGTATAACCAGATGTATTGTTGCAAATCCCACTAAATAAGACCAAAGAACACATGGTCGCAACAACCCACTGTAGGCATGTAAGCCGAACTACGTGGCATCACAAGGTATTATTGTTGTTCCCACCCCCTCCCAGGGGTGTGAGTGTCCAAACCTACCTCCAAATGCAGTGTATATACACAGCTGTTGCTGGAGAAGAAATGGCCACCTGTGGACCTTCCCATCAACCTACATGCACATTCCTGGACATTCCCCCTACTATATGCCCCTCTGTGTGCCCCATTAACACCACTTACCTATCGACCCCTGTGTCATTACTACTACTGTGCACAGTCACAGGTAGGTGTCACCCTCTTCCCCAACTATATTGGCAGACTCTGGAACCCCCTACCCATGTGTATTACCTCATCTGTCCCACATGACACATGTAAATAACACATGAAGGAACACCTCAAGCACACTTGGAGCAGCACATGTTCACCACCTGGTGAATTCCCCCCCAACTAACACTCCATACCCCTACACCAACTAGTGAAACTGACACCTCCTGTCCTGTCCACATACAAATTCCAACATCCTGCATACCTTCCCAATTGCTCCAACACCAATCATATCAACGGTCTACTATACAGTTACAATGTCCTCCCCTCTACCGACCTACCTACTCCTTCACTATTCACTTCTATTTTAACACACAGATATGGCATAACTAAACCTAACCTGAATACCTGAGTGTAACCTATACAGAATCATTACACTGGAATCATAGTTTACCTTAAACTGGCCTATGTTAACAGTCATACCTGACATCTAAACTTGACCTTTGCATGTATAATACAGACATGTTAATGTGAACTAAGCAAGAAGAATGTGGTACGTAGCTATGTTAAGTCTGTTACTCTCTCTGAATGTGTACACCTCAGTACTACGTGTAATGTGTAGCTGGGGATTACTGTGGAGCTTCACTCCCCAGGCCACTGCTGACAATAGAGAAGCATCCAGTCGGATTGTCCTGGACAACAAACGTGAACTAAATACATGAAGTAGCATGGGGGTATGCTGCAGCAAGCAGGACTATGCTTGTTTGGGTGGTGGTAAGCAATGTCTACACTGGTTAAGTAATGTGGAGGCCAACCCAGTGTAAGACGCCGTAACCGGAGGTCAGCAGATCTGAGCCGATCTGAGCCTCGAGCACACCAGCGCATACCTTCCTACACTTCCTCTACAGTGCCTTAGGCCCTCTGTAGCCAACAGCTCTCGTCGTGCCCATTAACAAAGTAATCTGCACTCCTGGATTCCAGCCCCCCCACCCTGCACACTATAGTCTAAGTGAGTTACCACTAAGGCATGCCAGATACGCATTCAGCTGCTGTTATCAGAAACGTATCATCCAACACAGTTATTCAACAGTATAGGAAACGTATGTAGGTATGTAGAAAAATACCATCAAACATGTGCACATCACTCAATCACAGTATTCTGAGCAGTCTATGTGTATCAATGAACTGTGCCTGTCCAAACATACTGTGAGAACAGTAGTCTTGCATAATAGTGAAGAGAAGAATGAATAACGGTGCACGCTGTGGGGGCATGTGGGTGTGCTTCATGCACAGAATGTCACACCTGGGGTGTTGGTTCCGCAGAACCGGGAGATGAGCCTGGCCCGGTGTGTGAGCAAGCCGCTGCTTCCCAAACCCCTGGCAGGATGCTACCAGTGGGAGAAACAGTGTAGACCAGCTAAGTCTAATCTTGACACAACAACAGGTCTGTCGCTGGCAGGACGAAGCAAAAATTGTGAGTAACATCGATATTTGCACTAGTCTCAAAGTACCATCATGGCAAGGCTCATATGTACATGGACTACATGGATGAAGAGCCTGCTGAAGCTTGGGACAAGACAGTATAATGGAGGAGTACCGACACGTGCAGAGAGGGGAATGTGTGGAGGCGTGGTATGGCTGGGTTAGCAACTGGGGAATGGATGGATGTTGTGTACTTGGAGCTTGGGGGCCGGGGAAAGGGAGCATGGGTATGACATTAAGATAGAAATATGCAAATTAAGCAGAACTGCAGTAGTGTAGTGGGCAGAGCATCCGACCAATGAGCAGGCATTCCTGGTTCGGGTCCCACTGTAGCACAGTCTATTTTACACAGCAAAGCACATTATGAACAATATTTTTGTTGCAAGACAGAAATATATGAATTGGAGTACAGCAAAATATACACATGTGACGTATCCTTGTCAGACGGAATAAGGCACTAGTAGGCAGGTTTAAGCACAAAATAAGCAGTAGTAAGCATATATAAGCACTAGTAAGCATGTTTAAGTGCGTTTGCGTGGGGGTAAGCATTACCTACATAGAATAAGCAAAGCAGAAGTTAACTGAGTGTTGGAAACTGTATACGAAGGTTAGCAGTGCTTAGCTCCGTGCAAAACTCACGCACACCCACGTACAACTACTTTAATGTGCCATAATCACTGTGTATCCAATGGCCCATGTTCTGGCCAGCAACAAAATAAACAGGTCCTACAGGGCTCGAACCAAGGTCCCATACACACCATAGACAAAGGAATTTACCTCTAAGCCATGACAGATACAAATGAAGTAGATGTTGTCAAGATACATATTGTCTCTCCCTCTCTGTAGTACAAATGTCTACATACATAGACAGACATATATATAAATACCCACATACAGATATATACATATGCAGACACCCATACATCCATATGTCGTTAGATATATATATATATATATATATATATATATATATATATATATATATATATATATATATATATATATATATATATATATATATAGATATATATATATATATATATATTTATATATATGTATATAGATAGATAGATATATATAAATATATATATATGTGTGTGTATGTGTAAATATACACATATATATAGCTAGGATATGATACAGCAGTCAAGAATTACTTATGTTCACTGGCCGTGCCAATCGAGGTGAAGGGCCCAATCAACAAATGTGTAACATGTAGCATCAATCCCCCCCCCCCCGCTAGACAAGTGAATCGTGCAAACACACAATAAAAGTAAACAAACCACTGCTTGCCAGACTACAGGCAGGATACTATGAGTGGGAGAGACCCACCAAGTCTAATCTTGAAACAAAGACAAGAATGTCCCTTGTGGGACAATCCAAAAATGTTATGCATATTTGAGTTTCCAGGCATTACACAGATGTCCAACGGCAGGGCACACATGTTCTCGGACTACAAGGTTGGGGAAGCCTGATGATTCATGGGGTGAGACAACACACATGATGGGTCCCGAGAAGTGGGGATTGGGCAGTGTGTACTGATGTGGGCAGACCCAACCTGCACCCGGAGTAAGGAAGAGTGCCGAAGAGGCGGTGCAGGTGGGGAACTATGGGTATGTAATTATGGGCCTAGGTGTGCAGATGTTGGCTGGAGCAGTTTTATGTGGACCGCTCCAGGGATGTAAGCAATAGTGTACACTGGGCAGACCCAACACCTAACGAGCAGCCACACCCAGTATGAGTCCCACAGCAGCAATGTCTAGTTTACAGGACAATGGGTGGAATAACCAGATGTGTTGTTATAAGCCCACTAAATGACACCAAAGAACACATGGTTGCAACACCCCACTGTAGGCATGTAAGCTGAACTAATTGGCATCACAAGGTATTATTGCTGTCCTCACCCCCACCAAGGGGGTGTTGCTGTAGAAGAAATGGCCAGCTGTGGACTTTCCCATCAGCCAGCCTGCACATCCCTGGACATGTCCCCTACTATCAGCCCCTTTGTGTGGCCGAATAACACCACTTACCTATCAACCCCTGTTTCATTCGTAGTAATGTTCATAGTCACAACTAGGTGACACCCTCCACACAACTATATTGGCAGAATCTGGAACCCCCAACCCAGGTGTATTACCGCAGCTATCCCAGACTACACATGTAAATAACACATGAAGGGAAACCTCAAGCACACTTGGATCACCACCTGCTCTCCACCTGGTGAAGTCCACCACTACCTAACAGTCCATACCCCTATACCAGCTACTGACACTGACACCTCCTGTCCTGCCTCACATACATATCCCAACACTCTGCAAACCTGCACCTGCTCCCCCACCAATCAGTCGAGTGGCCTACTATACAGTTAAAATGTCCCCCCTCCACCTACCTGACTACACCTTCACTATTCACATCTACTCTACAACACAGGTATGGCATAACTAGACCTAACCCGAATATCTGAGTGTAACCTATCCAGAAATGCTAAACTGGAATCCCACTTAACCTTACACTGACCTTCGTGAACAGTTATACCTGACATGTACACCTGACTTAAGCATGCATAATACCAACATGTACATGAAGTAGCATGGGGGTATGCGGCAGCAAGCGGGAGTATGCCTGTTTGGATGGCGGTAAGCAATTCCCACACTGGTTAAGCAATGTGAAGGCCAACCCAGTGTAAAACGCCATAACCGGAGGTCAGCAAGTCTGAGCCTAGTGCACACCAGCTCATACCCACCCACACTTCCCCTGCAGTGCCTTAGGCATGCTGTAGCCCACAGCCCTCATCGTGGCCAGTTACAACATAATCAGCACTCCCAGGTCCCCCCCTGCACACTATAGTCCAAGTGAGTTACCATGAAGGCATGGCAGATATACAATCAGCTGCTGCTATCACAGACATATCATCCGGCACAGTCAGTCAACAGTATAAGAAATGTAAGTATGTACATTAATACCAGAAAATATGTGCACAGCGCTCAGTCACAGTATTCTGAGCAGTCTATGAGTACCAATGAACAGTGCCTGTCCACGTATACTGTGAGAACAGTAGTGATGTATAATACTGAAAAGAGGAATGGAAAATGGGGCACACCGTGGGGGGCGTGTTTCATCCGTGGAAGCAGGAGATGAGGCTGGTCTGGTGTGTGAGCAAACCTCTGCTTTTCAAAACCCTAGCAGGATGCTACCAGTGGGAGAAACAGTGTAGACCAGCAAAGTCTACTCGTGACACAACAACAGGTCCGTCCCTGCAGGGACGCACCAGATTTTGTGGGTCACAATGATGTTTCCACCAGTATCGGAGGTGGATGAAGGGAAGGCTCAAACATACATGGACTAAATGGATGAAGAGTCTGCAGAAGGTTGCATCAAGACAGTAAAATGGAGGAGTACTGAGACATGCAGAGAGGGAAATGTGTGGAGGTGTGGTATGGTAGGGCTAGCAACTGGAGAATGGATGGATGCTGTGTATGTGGAGCTAGGGGCCCGAGGAAAGGGAGCATGGGTATGACATTAAGGTAGAAATATGCAAATTATGCAGAACTGCAATAGTGTAGTGGGCAGAGCATCCACCTAACACGCACGCATTCTCGGTTTGAGTCCCATTGCAGCACAAACTATTTTCCATGTGAAATCGGTATAACATCGTTTTGCTGTATAACCTACTAAATGACATTTACACTTGAACAGGAGTACTGAATTACACATAGACCCACTCATTATTCAAAGGACATGAGACGACACACAGATATGTATACACAGACAACCTTTAATGGTGTATTTTACAATAATGTATGCCATTACCAACAGAACATAGATTTGGACTTATTTAATCAGTGAGGAAAGCAAGGCCCACACAGAAAAGTAGATGCAGACAGTGTGGATATATAACATACTATGCTGTCCAGGCCAATCCCATTGATTCATACAACTGTAGACAAAGTATTTGCCATCAAGATGGGTAACAATAAACAATAATAGATGTAGTTCAACAGCTGCCAGTTACACCCTGTAGTCAAGGCCTAGGGGGACATTTATTACCTGTGATAATGTCTATGTATCTGTCACATGTATGAACCCTGACCAACAAATGTCGTGGGAGTCCACGATATGACTGGGATGATAGCAGGAATGCTAGCAGTAAATTATGATAGGCCAATACTGAACAACCCCTAACCGTATCACAGCAGGACAAAGCCAGCCATATATGTGGAGGACAGAGGCAGGAACACTGGGCCATACTTTTAATATTGCTGTTACACACCCTGCAAATTTATAGTGTTACAGGATTCATTGCAACATACCCTTATGCAGGAATAACACATCAGGAACACAACTGGAAGTAGCCATGTACTGATGGCAAGCAAAAGACAGATTGCTGAGGATATATCTAGGACAAGACCTGTGTGGTGCACAGGCAAAAGCAAACAGACAATCCACTGGCCATCATGTGGATAGGCCCACTGTTGAGAGCTATGCAGACAGACTGCATTCCATCCTAAACTACTATGTACATGCAAACACTGCAAGACCAGCAACATACAAAGCACATAACAACACTACTCACTCTGTCTGTAGGTCTGGAACTTCTTAAGATTGTGTAGTTGTCCTGTGTTTGCAAGCACCGCTGTAATAGGTACTGCAACCTGCCATCTGTAACACTGCTGCCAACATACAGGAAGGATGTCCTCCATACTGGAAAGGTGAAGGGACAACACCCACATGAGTAAGCAATTTATAGTACAGGGTTGCCATGATGATGGTCAACAGAATCACTACACAGCAGGCTGCACACAGTCAGCAACTGTTGCACACTGACTGGGGCAGAGCCCATCACCTGATCATGTGCATCATCTACAAAAGCCATGCTGAAATCCATTCAAACCAACTCATTTGCTCTACTGGAGAGGGAGACAGAAAGAGAGAAAAACTTATAAAACAGAACTCACACAGTGGGAAAAAAAATAACTACAAGTCACAACCGGGAAGGCGTCACACCTGTCCAAACAATAAAAGATATGTAAAACATAACTGTAGGTAATTTAATGTAGTATGTGGTATAGATTAATAGGATATATGATGTAGAATGTTTGATATGTGCCATCTGTAGTTGTCCCTGTAATGATGTCCCACTGGACAACTGCTCTGGACAATACTGTCTGTCCCTGTAAGCAGTGGGACATACCTGCCAACTGTGCAGATCAGCAATAAATGGCAAAGATGTCAGCCATATCTGTGTATGTTATGTTAGTGTGGACAATATCCACCCGTCATGATAGACACATGAGTATCAGAGCACACCACTTGCAGGACAGTCATGTTAATGTGTAATGTAGCATGCACAAATGCCATAGGTGTGTAATAGGCGTACCAGCAATCTCACACCATAGTTACTACCCTAATGTTAGCCTGTGTTCACAAGTGACACCTGTCTGTGTTGCAGCAAGGCAGAACAGTGCAGCTGTGAATGAAAGATGGTTACAGAATGCGAACCAGATGTCTGTATGCACTCCACATATCTGTGTGATATGGAATGTGATGTGTATGTGTACAGATATAGACACTCATATAGACATAGGTATATCAACAACGTACAACATACATCTACAGATATATGTACATAGATGTATATTTATACACATATATATAGTGGCACTGACAATGGCATGCAGGTGAAATAGTCTGTAACAGGCCAGCAAAGATAAGTGTCCCCACAGGGAGCATGGCTACAAACACATAGCACAAAACATGGCACATACACATAGCACAAAGCTTGGTACAATACAACATATGTCCCAATGGTAGGTAAGCAGCTGACATAACAATTGCAGTCTGTGAATGGTTTGATGTAGCTGATATGGTGGGGGAAGACATATATCTGTATTAAAAACTATGGTAACCCTGCTGTATGGGTGGCTCATACTTGTTTCCATCCCTATGTCTTCCAGGAAACATGTCGCAAAGTTGTCTTCCTGCGTCCAGCGCCTCTGAAACAGCGATCATTATTGACAACCTGGTACAGCACTACATACTGCTTTTTGGCCAGACAGCCCATGACCAGCAGGAGAGGACCACCCAGTGGAACGAGCTAGTCCACAGGGTCAATGATGTCGGACTGCATAAACGCAGCTATGAGCAGGTCCAGCATCATGCACAAACCTGCTTCTCCATGTACATCGGCATGCAGCTGCCGGAAGGGGAAACCACCTCGCAATAGGGGGGGCAACACCCCCAGCCATCCCTCACCCATGTGGAAGAGCTTCTCAGCAGCCTTGTGGCACCTGTCCATCTGCAGCATCAACACCTGGCAGGGCATATTTTGGAAGTGGATGCCAATGACACACCAGCTGAGGAGGGTACAGGTAAGGCCCCAGGGCACATCGGTACCCCACTCATGTGTATACATCTGCATTTATACAGGTACATCATGCAAAACTGAGATGTCACATACATAGTCTGCTGCTGTGTAATAGTACTAAACAGCTGTGTATAAGCTGTAATACTGTGTAATTCTACTGTTGATGTAACATAATGCTGCACTCACCTGTTATGAATGCCACAGTTGTGGCCGCTGACATCAGCTTTCTCACACTCCTATGTAGGTCACTCCAGGATACCACCACGGCAGCAGCCCATAGCCGGTGAGTATGGTTCGTGTTCATGCATGATGATAAACTGGGCATGTAATAGCTATGGGATATCCCCCATGCACATGTCTAACACACCTACCCATACTGCATGCTGACTACGTTCACGTTTTGTTGCTGAGAAATGCACTGCATCACATTAGAGACCATGCTGGGGTATTGAAAGGGTACAACAGACACATGCAAGATAACTAACACCCTGTCAATGTGTAATGTGTCCACAGGAATATGACCAGTGGCAGGACACATGGCCTACAGTAGGGACATGTGTGACTCAACACCACCATGGCTGCAGCTGCACACAATCAGGTTAAGTAAATGTTGCAGATGTAACCATCACCCCACAGCACTCATGACAGCAGTGTGTGTGCACTCCAGGGGATGTGCACATGAGTAGACCTTGCAGCCATGCAGTGGTCTGGGACATGTGTAGGGCACCCCTTACAGCCATGGTAAGGTCCGCTGGTTGTCAGTGTAATAGTCATGTACTGGTCATACATGCACTGTTGTGATCTGTAACACAGACATCAGGCATCCACAACTGATAGCTGTTCACATATCATTCCAGGTATGAGTTGCTACAACACATACACGATGTGAGCATTGGAGCTGACAAAACCAACACAATACTACAGATGCATCAATGGTTTCTACACCTGTGAGGTATGGTGCACAGTACAAGGCAGGGTGCGGAACAGGTCCACAGTAACACTTTGTACATGGGTGCAGTGTTAACACAGGGAAGGGCCATCACCTACCAACAAAGCCTATGCCTCACACACATGTATACTGCTGCTAGCATGATGTCACTGCATGCTGTTGAGCTCCATATGTAATGCATGCTGACAGAAGGCTAATGGGAGGACTGTGTGTACAAATGTTGTGCAACTCCATATGTAGGAGTATGGGGTGGGTGTGTGTGTGTGTGTGTGTCTTGGTTGTGTTCGTAAGTGCAATCTATTGGAGTGTGGACAATGCATGTCAGATGTGTGTTTACGTGTGTGTGTGTGTGTGTGTGTGTGTGTGTGTGTGTGTGTGTGTGTGTGTCCATGTATGCACAGGCGATAGTGGGATTGACCACATGGTGGTACTTCCCCTTGGAATTGTGCTGTATATGGAATGAGACATGGAACACCAGGATAACCTGTCAGGTATGTGAACACAGGACAGCTGATAGCATAACAAGGTCTGTAGCATGGAGCATGGATTGGGAGGTGCAGTACATACCAGGTATACACATCATATTGCCAGCAGCAGATAGGTAACCAGCTACCCCCATATGCATCACTACAAATGCAATTGGGAATTACCACAGCACATCAGTGAGTGTATCTGGGTAGTACTGTTGTCCTCATGATGGGTTGCTTGTGCAACAGATGTGGCATGGACTGAGCAAGACTGTAGTATGATGCTCTGGTGTGTGACATATGTAGTGAATGTAGCAGCCCCAACCATATAGGGGCCTTCTACGCCATTACTGCTCATACACAGGGTAATACAGGGTGACAGCAGTGAGGCCATGTACAACCTACTCCACCCAAGTCAGGGAGGCAATGGAGTAACAGGACAGGTGTGGTAACCACACGTATAGGCATGGAGAGGAATAATATGTTAATGGGCTATAGTGATGCATGCATCTTAGCAAGTTCCATGCAGGATGGGGAACATATGTAACTGACTGTGGGACTGTCTGTAAACTCAGGGAAAGTGAGGTAGTAAGGTGGCTGTCAGTGTGAGTGTGTGTACTGTTATGCAATGCTGTACAGGTCTTAACATGTGTATCTGTTTGCACCACAGGTGGTGAGGTGGGTCAGGGTCCCTCCTGCATGGAAATTGAGGTAGGTGTCCCTACAGACACTGATGATGATGAAGGTACAGGTGAGGCACAGGGGGGTTGTCAGAGGCCAACATTGTGCCAACATGTGTCATCACCCTGCTAGCCCCCCCCAAACCCCACACAGTTACAGTGCCCATACAAATCCCATTACACGTGGCCATAGCAGAGGGACAGTTGGCACTTGGTGTCCATGCCAACTGTGTCGAGTCACAGTCGGAATAGCCAGATGTCTGGAAGGCCACCACATCTGCAGATGTACCATAGTGCTCATGGGAGAACCACAGGTCATCATGCCCCTGGCAGAGGCGTCACAACTGGTACCACCAAGAGCATGTTTCAGGCTGTAATGGAGGCACAGGCATATATGGAAATGCACACCAGACAGGACCTGAGGCTGCAGAGGTCTGATTTCACAGATGTAAGTGGCCACCTCCCTGAACTTGCTGGTGCCTTCCGTGAATATACTGAGGTCATGAATAGACGGTGGGGTGAGATGGTAGGCCTCCTCGACCGTGGTATGTCTGTGCTAGAACATGTGGTGGGAGTGGTGTGACGGCTGCGTGGACATAGGCCAGAGACACCAGCAGCTGACAGTCAATGTGGATGTGCCAGGATGCACAGCTGCTCCCGTAGTGGCAGTACCAGCCCCAGCACACCACAGGAGCTGCTGTCCACACCACACCACAGCAGGCCTCATGCACGTGGCCCTGGCCAGTCCCAGGTGGGACATGGTTCCAGCAGACATATGTCATCATCAGGGGAGAGTAGCACCTCAATGTCTGTACCTGCACGTGCCCATGGAACCCCTGGCAGGCACAGTCAGCATGTTTGTGGCCAGAAGCAGTGAACTGCACACCCTGTCAAGTATGGTCTGCAGCTGTCCAACATTACCCGTACATGGCAGCCACATGACGGAACTGTGTGCAGGCATACCCATACACTATGCAACCACAACTAGGGTGACCCCATACCAACACACACCACATCACCATGCCCTAATCAAGGAACCACACCCCTCACCCACACGCATGGTGACACATATTTGGACCATACTCGGCCTCTGACACACCTGCAACACACCTTGTGCATATGATGATACCTGTGCCACATCCCTGTCATCCATAACATCAATGCAGGGACAGGCTGACATGGTTCTCATGCACACGGTGACTGTAATGGAGTGCCATAATGTACTGCAGTGTAGAATGTAGTCAGGGGTAATGTGTACTGCATACGTGTCAGGTAGTGTAGCCATGCAGCTAAGGTGACGTTCACACACCCTGTGCATATGATGATACCTGTGCCACATCCCTGTCATCCATAATGTCGATGCAGGGACAGGCTGACATGGTTCTCATGCACACAGTGACTGTATTAGAGTGCCATAATGTACTGCAGTGTAGAATGTAGTATGGGGTAATGTGTACTGCATACATGTCAGGTTGTGTAGCCATGCAGCTATGATGCATCTCAGCTGTTGGTAACATCAACTGATATCCCCATACTGTCATCCATTTGTGCTGTAGGCATACATGTGTCAGCTGCAGGATGGTCCACAGTCATATTCCGCAAGGGTATGTCAGTGTGGTGACACCGTGGCCATGACATATGTGGTGTACAGATGCACACATGCCACAGATATGTATAACAGTTATTGGCCATGCAAACATGACCAGTGGCCTGCTGGTACAGGTATAATCTGCACTATGTTAACTTATCCACATACACACACATCCTTACTTCACGACACTATGTCTAGACCCCAAGCCGGGTATGTAGTGCTACTGAACTGTGTGGCTGTCATTGCACACATGACACATCTGTAGGGTGAGGTGTGTACCAGGTCACGTGCTACATGCAGGCCATCCGCTGACACATACAATATGGTAATGAGAGATGTATTGTTTGTATATGGAGAATACATAGCATGTCATACCATCATATACACATTGACTGACACAGAACAGGTAGACACATATCTTAGAGACCTGGTTGTATAGTTGCTAACTAACTAGTCCATGTGTCCAATGTGTTACAGGTAGGCTGCACACAGCACATATGTAACTGGGCTGCATCCTGTTATCTCTTACCTGTATGGGTGATGGTGACATTGGCCACCTGAGAGTGGTACGTAGGCCATATGCCAGGTGTACCATGGTGTAAAGACAGTGTACACAGCACTCACATATCCCACTGGATATTGTACATACTAGAACCCATCTTGATACTCTGACATACCCACTATCACACACTGGTCACGATGCAAAAACAACCCATTGCATATCACAGCAATGGTACCACAGGGATATGCATGTGATGCACATGCCACAGGCATAGTAGGGTGTTGCATTGCATTGCCACACCTATGGGTGACAACAACAATATCCGTACTACTGTGTGGCAATGTGTTTCGTAATAGGAGCATGTGGACTTGGACTGTTGTACCCTACAGATATGCACACATGCACACATACACACACATGGCAGACCTCAATGGGATTCCCATGGCTACTGACCCATTGTTACAACACTGTGTGCTGTTACTTTAAGGCACATGTAGATGTTAGGGAGAGAAGTGTAACAGGATACATGCTGCATTAATGGGGTTGAGAGGCAGCATACACTATACAAGTTGTACAAATAGGCATCCCCCCAGCCAAACATGTCCGCCCTGCAATACACTACCAAGTGCTGGAGATCCCATAACCAGGGCCAGTGACAACATGGGCACACAATGTTACCTGTACTACATCCCACCTGTATGATGTCAGGCTGGTATTGGTAACATATCATGCAGTACTGTCTGGCTCCCATGGGGAATGTATTATGTGGAAGCCATCAACATTACCAGGCTTCAGATACACAGACACAGATATGCAGATACAGGTATACATTTTTATATATATATATATATATATATATATATATATATATATATATACATATATATATATATATATATATATATATATATATATATATATGTGACTACACATACACACGCAGTTATATGTACAGTATGATACATACCTGTTGGATGCACACAATATGGAACAGCAACTATGCCTACAGTAGACCCCTGAATGACTGGACACTGTACATGTCACCCATACAAATGACAATCGTTGCCTGTAACATACACCCACAGAGAGGTCATAGGTAAAACAACACCCACAGGTTTGCAGACATGGAAACCTTACATTGTGTACTATTACAGTTCTACATGCCATGCCATATAGCTGTTCAGACACTGACAACTATATCAATGGAGTGATGCTACAGTGGACCAGTTACAGTCATACAGTAGACTAGAAAGGTTCACAGCTGTTGCGGTCAGGCCAAGCCATTCACATTGTACAACACAATGGGCCACAGGATACCTGACAATCAACAGTATGTACTCCAGGTGTGTAGTTCAGCAGCCTCTATCTACACACTGTACAAACACAGTAGGTGGTATAGACGTCATATGACCACATGGGTTGTAACTGCTACATAACATGGCATAACTGGCACCATCATGAGCACATCAACACACAGAATAGTTTGTATGGCAGGGGGCAGTAGTCCTGCAGTACCCAGATCCATGTCAGTAATGTGTACATAGGTGAAATATATGGTAGTGTACATCCAGATACCTTAAGGCAGCTCAGCCATGATACCCCCACATTTTGTAGCAGCCTAGGTCATTTCTGGTGCTCCCCCCAGATTCAATAATACAGGGCATATACCACTGTTACATACACTGGGCTCTGCAGTGCATGAGGGCACACATGTATTGTGTAGGTGGCGCCCACACATATATGGCCCCAGCTCCACCATATGTGTGTGGGTTACAAAGGCAGTGGACTGATGACAGACATGGCAGTGTGTTAGACTCCTAGCCCACTATGAATCAACCACTGACATCATGACATATGTGCAAAGCTTGGTATGTAGGTGATGGACAGAGGCTGGAATACGGGCACATATCTGGACAACTGTTGCCATACACTACACAAGGTGCAGGTGTTACAAGATAGTCTGTAACATACCCTTAGTCATGGAATTCATGGTAGAGACGGTCATGGATGTAGCCATGTACCGGTAACACACAGCACACACTGCCAGTGTGTTATCTGACATGACCTGTGTGGTGGACAAACAAGACATGATAGGCACAGCTCCAGTTGGCATGAGGGTAGGCCCACAGTTGTGTGCTATGCAGACGGACTGCATTCCATGGCAAACTAGTATGTACACCCACACCCTGTAACACCAGTACTGTACAAAGCATAACACAACTCCACTCGCAGTGTGTCTGTACTTCCTGATCCTCCTACATATACGTGGCTGCCCTGAGTGTGACGGTTCTCCTGTATGGGGTATTACTACATGCTGTCAGAAGCACTGCTGCCCACACACAGGACAGATGCCCATCACACAGGAGATGTTATGGGACCATGCACACATGATGTGGGAATCTATAGTGGGCGGTTGCCATGACAGTGTTAACTGGGTGTAGTACACGTGTAATCATATATCTAGCTATCTGAATATGTATATGTACATATATTCCCACCATATGTTCTGGAAATGAAGTGTAGGCCAACCCCAGCCCGTATGTTCCCAATGTCGTAGTTGCAGGGGATGTCAGGTATGTATAGCAGGTATACTAGTAGACTATTGCTACTGTCATTGGGATTGTCTTCACAGACATGGTGTATGTGGGAGGTTACATCTGCTCATAATATGCGTGCCATTGATTACTGAATGACAGCCAAAGGACATCAGTGTACAGTACTACTGCTAGCACATAATGCCACTGTGGACTGCAGCAGAGATATTGGCCAATATATGTGGAGGGTCTGACACAGTCTGTACAGTCCAGAGGAATACACATAAGCCCTTAGTGCTACACATGTGTACCATGCCTGACAATATGGATGTGGATGGCCATGTACATGGGTATAACACATAACGACCGGTATATGATGTCCACCATAGGTCATGCATTCACACATCCCTGCTTGGCCTGTAACAGTATGACTGCTGGTACAGGGGTGCCATGGTCATATACTACACAAGAGGTATTGGCATACATCTGCACTGCATCCCACTGCCCTGTCTGACATACATGACTGTTAGGGGAGGTCCGGCAGCGGGACATCTGGCTAGTATCTGCACATGACATCCCACTGGGTAGGTACACTCAGCTGCTAGGCATGTCAAAATGCACTGTGCAGGCTGCAGTCAAACTGGCTCAACACTGGTCTACACCTCCCAAGGGGGAATGCACATGTACCTGCATATAAAACAGGCTCAACAGGCATGTCACAGCACAGGGTAAGATACACCTGTGTGACAGTGCATATCCACAACCAATGTGAACACAGCCACAGCCACATATGGTTAGCTAGCATGGTATCACAGTATATGGACTATGTGTTTGACACCATCCTCATATGTGCCACTCACAGACTGACCCTACATATACTGGCCTGCTACACAGTTTGGTCTGGTGGCTGTCTGTGGTATGGAACACATGTGTTTATGGCCCTACAAACATGTACGCCACTACAGTACCATACAGTGGGGCAGCATGTAACATCTGATAGTAGGGGAACAAGAACAACGTCATCTACCAGAGTCTGTTCACATGCTAAGGTACATAACAACACTACACACAATGTTGACATTAACCATAGGTACACAGACCTCAGTACTGAACGAACATCCACAGAATGTGCAGGTGATGTCATGTAATGTATCCCCTACTGTAAATACCATGTGTAGCAGTCGGATATATCAGTGGTTTGTTCTCAGATATGATGCCACAAAGTATGGTGTACAGCTCATATGTACACTTCATACAAGACATATGTACATGTTTCTGTGATATCCACACACATTTACTGTTGTTACAGGGTTGTTGCAAAATATGTCCTTTGGGGGATATGACGTCTGTGACTACCACAGCTTTCTCCATCTACTGACTGCAATCCTCACACTACCTTCAGCAGCTGACAGCTAGATGCTCCGTGGGGGACACATGCAACCAAGGACAAAACACTGCCCAGGCTGCAGATGACTCGGCAAATGAAGATTCTCCCATCAACATGGAACTGACATGGCAGGTATTGAGACATGTACAACAGCCATATCCACACAAACACTGTGAAAGCAACATTACTCCAAATGCAGTATAGCGGCACTTACAGTCTATAGTCAGGTCAGGCACATCCACTTCCTGTTTGTTGCACTGTTCCCACAGTGTATGCTGTTAGAGGTACACCACAATCCATCTGAGATGCTGTTTGGCACACAACAGATCTAGCTCCTGCTCACAGTGGGTGAAAAGGGCCAACACCACCATGATATTCCTAGGTATTGGAGTGTGTTTCCATAAAATTGGCTATGGGAATGTTACCACAGCTATTTCACATGCAATCAGCTAGGAGAGTGCTGCAATTCATGCAGAGGCCATCAGCAGATCATGAGCATTACTTACATTACACATGCTGCTGCCTAAGCAAAGCAGGTGTAGGTCTCCACGTCCACCTGATAGGGGGTGGGGGATGCAGACAGAGGCAAATACGTGTCAGGGAGGAGTGGGAGGGTAAAACTGAAGCATGTTTGTGTCACACACCTAATAGCACAGGCTATCAAACCCCTGAAAACTATGTAGTGCTAGCACAGTTTGCTGCAATTATTGGATGCCCCACATGGGTTACCTGTTTTGGATCACTCAGAACATATATGTGATGGTGAGTGACATCTGCAACAGGGATACAGTAGCTGTACTGTAGGTGACATACATGTGCCTGCTGGCATGAACAGGTGCCAGCGTCAACACAGCCACACCCTCACAAGGACACACACACATTGACACATGTGGCAGGGCCAGGTATACAACTCATCAGTTGTGGGAGTGCCACATCACATCACTGTGCAGGTATCCCATGCACCACACATGTCATACAGGGGCTGTATGGGCGAAGTGTATGAAAAGGTGTCTGACATCAGACAGCAAGCTGCAGTATGCCCATGGGAGTTATAGGGAGTGTGGATGTGAACATCTGCAGCATGCAACGCATACACAAACACACAGGGTGCCACTACCAAAATGCATGGGTGCATGTCTGCACAGGTGTGTTGTGTTCGACTGTGCCGGAAGGCTGTCCAAGGCTAGGTGATGGGTGTACCTTGGCATCAGGCCACATGACGATGGACTGCATTGTGGCTCAGGGATGAAGTGTCTGCATTTGCCCACACAGGCAGGTATTGTATTCCCCCATCCAGTCACCTGGGTGACTACTGTGTGTGGGCAATGCTGTGCATCACTTGCCATGTCTGTGTTCCTTCATCCATGACATGGACGGCATCTGGGATGTGCACACCTCCCACATGCATGCACAGTGACATGTGGAACTACCTGGGGTGTCCAGCCCATGTTGTGAACACATATTATCATCAGATGTGCCAGTCCTGGCCACCTGTGACGGGAGATGGTAATGGCCAGCAGCTTTACCCTGCACCTACATGGAGTGCATGCTATCAGCATTCCTTGGTGTCAGTGGCATCTGTCCATATGGGCATGTTGTCAGGCATGGTATGTCCGTTGTCGGTCATATGTGATAGCATCCCAGGTGGTGCAGTTGTCCATTGGGGAACATGGGGGAGGTGCAGTGTCTGCATGTATGTGCATACTGGACAGAAGGAATGGGTGTCATGCCCTCTGTAGCTAACCGCTGTCACTCCATAGTTACTATCAGTGGCCAATATGCAGTGTACTACCCACATATTGGCTGTTACCTAGGCATTTGTGTGTGTGTATAACACATGGGGTGAGAGTGTGGTCTGGGTAATACTGGGGTTGCTGTGATTGCCTGGCCTTGATGTCACATGTCTGGGTATGGCTGTGCACCCTGGCCTTTCAGCCATATCATGTGTTATCCCTGTGCAGTGGACATTGTGATATATAGTATGGCCACCATATAAGAAATATGCAAAACCCACTCCACACTGGCCACACAGTCACAACCACCTCTACACAGGATATGGGTTACAAACACACCCACACACACACCTGTCATGTTTGGGAGTAGAACCCCTACCTAACTAGTGTATTACACTACAGCACTACACAGTTATAGTACACGCCACGGATATTACTGGAATAGTCCTTGCCCAAAAGTGTATTTCACACTGACTGACATCAGCAGGATTGCCAAAGTAGGGCATTTGAAATGACTGCGAGGGACTGGCCTAAAATGCATTGCTCCCTACACAGACGGTGACACACACAATGCATCCGGAATGGCCATGTGTGGGGATGGAACCCAACCATGCTTCTAATTCACAATACAGCAGTATGCAGTTACAGGACATGCTATGGTGATTACTGGTCTACAACCTTCCCAGATGTATATTTCTAGGTGTGTGACATCGGCAGCCTTGCCAAAGGTGAGTATGTGAAATGTGAGGGCTGTGAGAACCCTAAAAGCATTGCTCTTTACACAGTCAGATATGCACGCATACACACACAGTTGGCAGGTCAGGGGTTAGAACTCCTAACTAACATCTTAATCACACTATGGCCATACAATGTTACAGGATGTGCTATGGAGATTACTTGGCTACGATCATCCCAGAGGTGTATTTCAAGGTGCGTGACATCGGCAGCCTTGCCAAAGGTGGGTACTTGACTTGTAGGGGGTGTGAGTATCCTAAAAAGAATTACTCTCTACACAGTTAGACATGCACACAAACACAGACACACACACACACACACACACACACACACACACACACACACACACACACACACACACACACACACACACACACACAGAGTCGCCAGGTTTGGGGTTGGAACTCCTACCTAACTAGTTTATCACACTACAGCAGTATGCAGTTACAAGATGCGCTACAGAGTTTACTGGGCTACAGCTTTCCCAGGGGTGTATATCTAGGTGGGTGACATCAGCAGCCTTGCCAAAGTTGGGTAGGTGAAATGTAAGGGGTGTGAGTACCCTAAAAGCACTGCTCTCTACACAGTCATATATGCATGCATATACGCACACAGTTGGCAGGTCAGGGGTTAGAACTCCCAACTAACACCTTAATCACACTATGGTCATACGATGTTACAGGACGTGCTATTGAGATTACTGGCTACAATCATCTCAGAGGTGTATTTCAAGGTGCGTGACATCGGCAGCCTTGCCAAAGGTGGGTACTTGACTTGTAGGGGGTGTGAGTATCCTAAAAAGAATTACTCTCTACACAGTCAGACATGCACACAAACACAGACACACACTCACACACACAGTTAACAGGTTTGGCATTGGAACTCCTACCTAACTAGTTTATCACATTACAGCAGTATGCAGTTGCAGGATGCACTACAGAGTTTACTGGGCTACAGCTTTCCCAGGGATGTATATCTAGGTGGGTGACATCAGCAGCCTTGCTGAAGTTGGGTATGTGAAATGTAAGGGGTGTGAGAACCCTAAAAGCATTGCTCTCTACATAGTCAGACATGCACGCATGCACACACAGTTGGCAGGTCAGGGGTTAGAACTCCCAACTAACTCCTTAATTACACTATGGCCATATGATGTTACAGGACGTGCTACAGAGATTACTGGGCTACGATCGTCCCAGATGTGTATGGCAAATTGCCTAACATCAGCAGCCTTGCCAAAGATGGGTATTTGACTTGTAAGGGATGTGAGTAGCATAAAAAGCATTGCTCTCTACACAGTCAGTGACAGACATGTACACATATGATCACACAGACTCACACATGCACAGTTGCCATGTCTGGGGTTTGACCTCCTACCTAACTACATTATCACACTACAGCAGTATGCAGTTACAGCATGTGCTACAGAGATTACAGGGCTACAGCTTTCCCAGGAGAGTATTTCTAGGTGAGTGACATCAGCAGCCTTGCCAACGTTGGGTATGTGAAATGTAAGTGGTGTGAGTACCCTAAAAGCATTGCTCTCTACACAGTCAGGCATGCATGCATACACAAACAGTTGGCAGGTTGGGGGCTAGAGCTCCAAACTAACTCCTTAATCTCACTATGGCCATAAGATGTTACGGGATGTACTATGGAGATTACTGGGTTATGATCCTCCCAGAAGTGTATTTCAAGTTGCGTAACATCAGCAGCCTTGCCAAAGGTAGGTATTTAACTTGTAAGGGGTGTGAGAAGCCTGCAAAGTATTGCTCACTACACAGTCAGTGACAGACAGACATGCACACATACGCATACACAGACTTACACATGCACAGTTGCTACATCTAGGGTTTGACCTCCTACCTAACTACATTATCGCACTACAGCAGTATGCAGTTACAACATGCGCTACAGAGGTTACTGGGCTACAGCTTTCGCAGGGGAGTATTTCTAGGTGGGTGACATCAGCAGCCTTGCCAAAGTTGGGTATGTGAAATGTAAGGGGTGTGAGTACCCTAAAAGCATTGCTCTCTACACAGACTGACATGCATACACAGACAGACACGCACTCACACACGCAGTTGACAGGTTTGGGGTTGGAACTCCTACCTAACTAGTTTATCACACAACAGCAGTACGCAGTTACGGGATGTGCTACAGAGTTTAGTGGGCTACAGCCTTCCCAGGGGTGTATATTTAGGTAGGTGACATTAGCAGCCTTGCCAAAGTTGGGTATGTGAAATGTAAGGGGTGTGAATACCCTAAAAGCATTGCTCTCTACACAGTCAGACATGCACGCATACACATACAGTTGGCAGGTCGGGGGCAAGAACTCTCAACTTACTCCTTAATCCCACTATGGCCATACAATGTTATGGGATGTGCTATGGAGATTACTGGGCTACAATCATCCCAGAGGTGTATTTCAAGTTGTATAGCATTATCAGCCTTGCCAAAGATGGTTATTTGACTTGTAAGGGGTGTGAGTAGCCTAAAAAGCATTGCTCTTTACACAGTCAGTGACAAACAGACATGCACACATAGTTGCCACGTCTGGGGTTTAACCACCTACCTAACTACATTATCACATTATCACACTACAGCATTACGTAGTTACAGCATGCGCTACAGAGATTACTGGGCTACAGCTTTCCCGGGGGAGTATTTTTAGGTGGGTGACATCAGTAGCCTTGCCAAAGTTGGGTATGTGAATAGTAAGGGGTGTGAGTAGCCTAAAAGACATTGTTCTCTACAAAGTCAGTGAGAGACAGACAGACACACACACACAGTTGCCATGTCTGGGGTTAGAACTCCTACCTAACTAGTCCATCACACTACAGCAGTACACAGTTATGGGATGCGCCACAGAGATTACCGGCCTACAGCTCTCCCAAAGGTGTATTTTAGATTGGATAACCTCAGTAGGCTTGTCAAAGTACCACTATGGGGTGGCCAGTGTGTGCATGGCCCATACACCATTCATGTAGGGGCGACACACCACAGGTGGCCACACATGGGGTCATATGTCACAGGTGAGTGTATAGGGTAACTAGCTGACTACATCCTTGTACAGCCATGTTGCGCAGCTGGCACGTGGACCACATAGTCTGTGGTGCTAACAGATACTGGTCGCTAGTAACTGCAGTGTGTGACATCTGCACCTGATGTGTTTGGGGCCCTTTGACTGTGTGCTGAGTGGGACAGGCATGGATGGCTCCTTGTCGCAGTCACCCTCTTCCACACATGTATATCCATCTACCTTTGGCTTATTATGGTATGTTGTCCTTACATATATGTCTGTATTCCTAACCACTATGTGTGCAAGGCATGAGTGGTGCATACTGACATATGTCTGCAGTAACAATTGCAACCACTGGATGTGTCTGGTCCACTGGTATTTGCATACATAGCCTTCATGTGTTGAAGTGTGTGAGCATGCCCAGTATGACCTTTCAGTATGTTGATGACTGACATTGCCTTCATTTGTCTAAGTGTGTGAGCATGCCTAGTAAGGCTATCTGTTTTGCATGTATGGAGCATGTCTGGTGGTTTGTACTGCACAGCTGACCTTTGTGTTGTACACCAACAGGTAGCATGCTGTGTCTGCAGGGTATCCATCAATCATTTGGCATTGACTGTTGCAACATGTCTGCATAGCGGAGGTACACCTGACTATTTCTGTGTTTCTACACAGGATTGGGGGGTGCACCTGACTGTTTTATATTTCTATGTGGGGTGCGGGGCACACCTGACAGTTGTACACATTTGCTAGGACTGTACTGGTATGTCCTGTACTCTATTTCAGTCAGTAGTCTTACCTATTTTGCTGGCTAAGCCATACCAGTGTACTACCATTCTTATCTTTTGATTGCATGCACATTAGTTTCTGACTTCCTAGCCGTCACAACTGACATCCCACTACCTGGCCTGCTGTAGTCTGTCCATGTAGGCCTGGGTGGGGGTTACCCATACCCCTCATTCAGAGGCCATAGTAGGGCATTTGTTTGTCTGTCTACACCTGTCCTGCTGGCTGTGACTGTTGTTGGGTATGTGACCCCCCCCCTTGTGACTAGCATGTGTGAGTCCCTTATCTTGTGGGTGTACCAGTATTGCAGATGGTGCTGCAGGGCTGCCTATGTCAGATGCACATAGTACACTGCCTACACATGGTTAGGCACAGGTAGTGTAATATCTGGCATCCCTTTTACTGTATTTGAGAGTCAGAGAGAGGTGCTGTTGTCAGTGTATGTGCTATGCATTGCCTCTTTGCCAGGGCCAGGACATACTGGGCACGCCTCCTTCTGCCAACTGTGGCAGGCTCAGGTTGTTCCTCCTCTGAGTCACTCTGTGCCTGTGCAGGCCTTGACATGTGTGGGGGGCTATGTGGCCCTGCCCCTTGCTGCTCCTGCCACAGCTGTTTCTGCAGGATCATATTATGTAGCATGGCACATACATGGATGATTTGGGTACATGTAGTTGGTGAGTACTGCAAGGTTCCACCGGATGTGTCCAGGCATCAAAACTGTGATTTGAGCATCCCAAACGCATGGTCTATTATGATTCTTGTTTGTGCATGTGCCTCATTATGGAGTTCTTGTTCGGGTGTGTGTGTGCGTTTCTGATGGGTGTTATCAGCCATGGCTCCAGTGCGTATCCAGCATCCCCCACTAGATAACCGTGCGGGATGTCCCCATTGGAAAATTTCTGGTACAGCTGCGTCAGATGCCAGATATGAGAATCATGATAACTTCCAGGGCAGCCAGCACACACGTTCAGTATTATGGCCTGGGCATCGCACATAACCTGGCAGTTGATGAAAGGGAAGCCCTTTTGGTTGATGTAGACCCTACCCTGCTCACTGGGTGGTGATTTGATGCATATGTGCATGCAGTCTATTGCACCCACCACCTCAGGGTATTCTGCTATTTGCTGGAAGAGATGCATATTGCTGGCCAATGCCTCAACAGTGAGAGTGAAATATACGTGCTCACTGACATGTGCTGCCATGGCATCCAGGAACTGGTGGAGTACCCTGGATGCTGATGCCTTTGAGATCCCCATCATATCCCCAGTTGGCCTTTGGAAGGTACCTGTAGCTATTATTCTTAGGCCTACACATACCTTCGTTTCCACTGGGATGGGTTCCCATCTGTTAGTTCGGTGAGTCAGCATGGCCAGCAGAGCTCAACAATCTGCTGTAGGAGGTCCCTGTCCACCCTATAGCACTCCACTATCTCCAGCTCATGTAACCCTTGGTAGGTTGCCCTGGGTCTGTACACTCTTCTCCGTCTCCTCACTGTGGGTTGGTCGGCAGCATTCCCATCCTCACCTCAAGTTGTATGATAGCTATTACAGCCCCTAACATTTTGCTGTTGTGAGTGTTAAAAGATCCCCACTTGTTTACACTGGTGATGTAGGGTGTGGGAAAAACTAGAGGGATAGGTGTTTGCATAGTTTATAATGACATTCTGGGCTGGGCTGGTCTGCTGCCTGTGTAACTGTCTGGTTCCTATACGTTGCACCTGGCAGCAAACCTGTTACCCCTTGATTAACTTCCTACTGCTGCTTTCCCTTCCCATTGCCCTTCTGTTTCATCCCGGGGGTGCGCCGTGCAGTCAGTGTACTACAATGTACACACTACTGCTATTTCCTGGGTTCACTTCCTTTATCTTCCTGTAGATCCCGTTGCACGGTGTGCACACCAGCTTACACTTTGTCATATGTGCTGGGCAGGTTTAGACACACCCCCTGGCTTTGCTGTGCTAAGCTGGATGCAACCCCGAGCCACAGGGCTCCAATCCGCTGACAGTATGCCTGACACTCCCACACATGATGTCACCTACCTCCTAGTCTTGCATTCAGCTATTCATACTCATACACCATTGGTACCTGCCTCACATGCTGGGGAAAACTGGGATTCACTATCCTTCCCCTCATTTGCATAGAATTGCCTGCTAATGCATAGTTATATGTGTCACACTGTGCCTCCCCCCTTAGCAACCACTACTCATTGGCCAGGTTGTCTTTTGCCTGCCATTGACTTGCATGGCAGAATACTGATTTTAGTTAAACTGCTTTTTTAGGTTTATTTTCTTATTTCCCCACCGATCCCATTTGCATGCCGCTGCCCTATGCTTCAATGGCCGTGTTCTGCAGACATATCATAAAAGTTGCATTTTGTACATTTGGCATTGTTTGCAATGCCAATGGCCTTCTACTTGGCCATTGGCATGCTTCCTCAATGATATGCAGCCTTTATTTGGAGCTGTCATAGCTCCGTTTTGGAGTTTGCAGTACCATAATCCGTTACTAACCGAGTACATTTCTGCATATTATGCTAGTCCTGCACACCCTGATTCCTGCTTCCTAAATGGCAGATTTACTTCATTTGTATGGTTTTCACCTGCAAATGGGATGATTTGCATACGGGGCTGGGAACATGCAGCAGTATGCGACAGCGCTCGTGCACGTCAAATGTGCACGTATGTGGATCGCTCATCCGCCATGTTTGCGAAATTTCATCTTACAATAATAATGCACGCCGTGCAAGCTTTTGAGAATCTGGGGGATAGTAAGACTACAGTACAGTAATAGAATGTAATATTATTATTTTTAGTTGCGAGAGAGGAAAGATAGACAACAGGGTGTCTGAGATGGGAGAAAGAGTGTAAGACGAAAAAGATTTTTTTATATAAAAGTGGAAGGAGAGAGGAATAAACACTGAGTTAGTATTTTTACTGCTCAGTTAAAGTAGGGAACAGTAGTATAAGTGTACTGCTCAGTGAAAGTATAGGACATTAGTATAAATGTACTGCTCAAGGAAAGTAGGGGACAATAGTATAAGTGTACTTTATAGTGAAGGAGAGGAGGTGTGAAAGTAAGGTTAAGTGTGAGGACAGCTCAGACGGCTTAGTGGTAACTTACTGTGGCTATGGTGTACAGGTCCCTGGGTTTGAGACTTGCAAAGGAAAGGTTGGTAAGAAAGTGAGGCAAGGTAAGGTGGGAGTGAGGCAAGGTAAGGTGGGAGTGAGGCAAGGTAAGGTGGAAAGGTTATGAGTTGAGAGATTGTGTGAAGAGAAGAATAAGGCTGAATGGAATTAGTGTAATATGAAAGAAAATAAGGGCCATGACTGAATTAGAGGATATACTGGAAATCCAGCCTGTTATACTCAAATACATTAAGAACATTATTATACATTTCTACTCATTTTATCTAATTGAAAATCACTCCATTCCCTGCTTTGTCAACAGGCTTATAAACAACACCAGATAGTTCATAGTCCAGTTAATAAATCAAGGAGTTTAGTAATTCCTCCTCATAAAAAAATAATAATTACTGCTATTCCACTAATGCCAACCCTGTAAAAAATATTTTAACATCAAATATGAAAGCACATAATTAGTGAAAATATACTACAGGATGAAATTTATAAATATAACAGAAAATGTTAATGTCCCCTTCTGCCAGGTAGGTAAAATAACTGGATTAATTGTAAATGGGTATGTAGTTAATACAAGTTTTTAGAGGAGAACATTCAATGTGAAATGTTCACGACCACTAGTCATTTTGTTTTGTAAATCTGTTTACACTACATCAGATTCTTCCTCTTTGGGTTATATTCAAACTTCTTGTTGCCTTAATATACAAATGGTTCAGTGTTCTCCTATAACTTCATAGGTTTAGAGGTATTTACTAGTCTATTGATCTGTGATGATCTTAAGAAACCTAGCCTTACATTCATTCCCATAGTAGTTTTTAAGCCTTATAGTGTGGGTACAGATAACTCAGAGGTGGGCAAAACAAAGATTTTTTGAGGTATTTAATTGTGGTGCTGCGGTAGCATTGTCGCCTCACAGTAAGACGCTGTCCGGTTCGACTCTCAGCTAGAGCGTCTTCTGCATGGAGACATGCGTGAATGGGCATACCTTCGTTGCAGGTTGTGCATCAGGCCTGTAAAAATCAACTGCCAATCATTAGCGGACCGGAGTTCCACTGTGGTGACCCCTAACCTGGAAAAGCCGAAAGACACAAACAAACTTGTTGCCTATACCCATGAGGGGTATGGCTGCTAAAGCAGGATGAATTTGCATTTTCACATCCATTCATCCAAATTAAGTTTGAATAGAGTAAGTGAAGTACTTTGCTTTATATGATCATTTCAGAGATGTATTTTTGTGATACATAAATATTCCTCCAACATGCTCTATTTATGTTATAAAAGTGATTGTGATCTGTTGAGTTTGTGTTTGTTACCATTGGTTAACAGTCCCTTAATGAAATGTACCTTCCAGGTCTGTGTGCAGAGAGGTAGGATATGCTCTTTGAAAGGACAGTTACTTGCAATCTCAAATGTTAATGGCCAGAAGGTTGCAAAGCAACTTAACTACTTCATCTAAGCTACTGAAGCCTGAAGATTAATGCCAGTTAAAGGAAATGCAGCAGAAAATATCAGCTGGGACATTAATAGTGTTAAATTAGAAACTTCAGGGAAGTATTAAGATTTGAAAGAGGAGATAAAAAGCAGAATAGAAAAGACATAACAATGCTTGCAGCTTAAAGCTTAAGTGATGGCTAAAGCAGCTGAACTAAGAACATTGTTATTCATTATGACAATGGAAGGTTTTACTGGAGGACTTGCAGACATTTGCAAAAGACAAGTACATTTAAGATGAAGAATGAAGAGCATCCAGCCCAGTCACAAACAGTAATGTCACTAGAAAACACAGACTGAGAGGGAATGGGATAGTCAAGATGTGCAGATAGGATTGCTTTGCAGTATGGTTGCTGGTGAGTAGCATGTATTTTAACAGATCTCTGTCCTTTTTGTACTACTGTACTTTTAAAGTGGAGAACTTCCGCTACTCTTTTCAATAAAAGCTGTGGGGTCTTTTACAGCCATCTGAGCTACCACCAAGCGGATGGGACCTCAGTTTAATGTAGGAACACAGTAGTTACAGAAACACAGGCTTTAATGAAGCTTCAATGCTGATGAAGGGTTGAGAGCCCGAAAGCTTCATTAAAGCCTGTGTTTCTGTAACTACTGTGTTCCTGCTGAGATTTTGTTCTATCTACGTGTTCACCTCAGTTTAATGTCTCATCCCAAGAACAGCAAATTCAGGAGTGCAGCACCCACCTTATGCTGTACTGCAGTGTCAGTAATCCATTTACCTAATGTGGGAATAGAATCCACTGCCTTCTGTGGCAAAGGGAGTGTGCTACCTGTTGATCCATTGACATTGTATCTATATCTACATCTACATCTGTATCTACATCTATATTTATATCAATATCTATATCAATATGTATATCAATATCTATAGCCCTATGAAATTATGATTAGATCTGAAACCCCATTAAACAGTGTGGCATTGTGCAGAAGTAAGCACAGTGCAGCTAACGTGCATTGAATAGCACCACAATAGCCTAGCAATATATAACATCTTGCCCTTAACCCCAGAACTACCCTAGGAGACCGCTTTAGAAATGCAGTCTTGATCCTAAACAGCTCACTCTATTACAGGGCCGAACAACATGGATATGCAATTTCCAAATGTCTCTGTGGCCAGTTTGGTAGATCTGAGCATCCTAAGGCAATGTAGCAATTGTCTCATGCTCTCAGACAGCCAGCTAATCATTACAGAAAATAACATGGTATACAACAGATATAAATATACAACTCCCTTGGAGGGAAAAGTCTCTCATACTACCAAGGTGCCAGGAATACCCACACTACATCCCTCACACACACTGCTTATCACAAATACAGATTGTCTTATGCTAAGGCACATAAAATAAACCTTCCCAAATCTCATAGACTTTCAAAGCCATCTAATGGCAACACTGCTCCCCAGGAATCACTCAGACACACACCAAAAACAACACCAAACATCTCACCCACATCCAATGATCCCCAACAGCAAAATCCATAAGGCAAGCATCTACTTTACCTAGTTTTCTTGTCATTGGTGACTCCATTGTGCATCACACAAATGCCCCACTCATCTGGTTAGACAAGGAGAAGATAACAGTTAGTTGCCTATCAGGAACCAGAATCCACAAAATCATGCATGCACTCAAGTCACTGCACCCCAGGTACCAATATAACTCTATCATAGTTCCTGTGGGTGTAAATGACCACAGTGGACTATATGAAAATAGACATAATGTATCCCTCAGAATATCTGTCACAGATAGGTATGAGATTTGCAGTGAACAGCATTCTACCTTCACCATGCATGATGCCAGAGTATGAACATAAAATTATTAATTTTAATAAGTGTCTTAGTTACTAGTGCCACTCCAAGGAAATCCAATATCTGTTAGCATGGGAGGACATGGTCAACAGATCACATTGCTTTGCCAAAGATGGGGCTGCACCTTACACTTTTTGAAATTGAATAAAACTTTATCCACCCCATTAGACCCTTTTTTAGGCAATACCAAAAAGACAAAGCTACCAACATAGTGAAAATGTTTATAAGAAACTTTAAGGTGCTACTGCTCAAATGCTAGGAGCCTAAACAAAAAACTCCACACACTTCAAGAACTCCTCACATTAGAGAATGTAGGCATCTGTGCTGTGACAAAGATTTGGCTTAAAGCCATAGAAAGTACTCCAGCAGTGCCAGGCTACAATGCCTTTTTCACATTTAAACTAAAAACAACAGCACAGACTGATGGCAAAGGTGGAGGTGTCTCAATTTACTTTAGCAATGGACATACTTCCAGGTTCATTAAACAAGATGGTACCATGGAGTTCATCCATGTGCAAGTCACCATAGATAAGGTCGCTCACAGTATCATGGCTAGCTACAGGTCACCATTTATATCTATTACAGACACTCACCATCTAACCAAACACCGTATTTATAGGTGACTTTTGTGACCCCTCTATAGACTGGGATATGTACATTGCCTCAAACTCACAGGCATAGTAATGCCTGGATTTTATTAATACAAACATCCTGGAACAGATAATGCGCATTCCAACCAGATGAATCAAGTCCAACAAGGCCAACTATGAGGTCAGGATAGCCTCACAGGGTAAGGAGAATCACAAGTCCTTCTTCAGCTATGTCCAGGACCTTAAAGGAAACACACAGCAGTGTGCTGAACTGATGGTGAATGGTGCTACCTTTACCAGTTAGGGTGACAAAGCAAATCTACAACTGATAAATTCAGCTCAGACTTCACCCCCCAACTCTCCCACAGCTCCACCAGATGAAATCCCCTCCAACATAGGTCCCCCAACTATTATCAGGGACATGGTGCTGGTGGCACTTGCTGAAGTCAAGAACATCACCTCCATGGTTACTGACACATTCCCGGTTGCCTTCTGAACAGTCTAAAACACCACTTATCAGGACCACTGAAGGCACTCTTCAACTACAGCCTTGAAACAGGCTTTGTTCTAAGTGAATGGAAGACCACAACAGTCATTCCTTTCCATAAGGGTGGACCAGCAACCGACCTGGGGAACTACAGACCCATCTGTCTAACAAGTCTAATATGTAAAACCATAGAATGAATTATCATGGAAATGATAAACAAGGACATTGGCAACATGCAGAAACTGGAACCTTCCCAGTTTGACTTTATATGGAAAAATCGTGCCTACTTTACCTGGTTAGCTTCTTTAAGAGTGTCACCAAGGCAATGGATGTGGATAAAACAGTGCATACTGCTTATCTTGACCTGGCCAAGACATTTGATACAGTGCCCCACTCAGGCATTGTTTACAAGCTCTCTGAGCTAGGCATTAATCCCTACGTAACTTTCTGGATTGACAGCTGACTCACAGAAAGGACCCAAGAAGTCAGGATGGGTGAGGCCACCTCCAGCAAGAAACTTGTCACCAGCAGAGTACTCCAGGGCTCCATGCTGGGGCAGCTCCTGATTGGCATCTACATCTTGGAAGTTAAGGCTAATGTTCAAGTCTCTGGTTCATCAAGTTCACAGAAATCTGTAAATTGGGAGCTATTATAGATTCCCCCCAAGACACCAACATCTTGCAAGAGGGTTTAACATACACAAATGACTGGTTCCAAGTCGTGGCTTAAAACTCAATGCTAAAATTGCATTGCAATGCCCTTTTAGAAACTGTCAACCTAGGTTAATCATTCCATTGATAAAACACCCCTAAGAGTCAACCCAGTAATGAGGGATTTGGGAACATATGTAGACAGGAATCTGGCCTTTGCCCAACATGTAGTTAGGATAATAAGAAAATCATTCTATGTTGCCCATCTTACAGGTATGGATATGGCATCCAGGTCCAAGGAAGATTTAATACCACTCTACTTGGCCTTTATCACACCTATCATCGAATATAATTGCCCCTTTGGCATGTATCTAACCAGACACTTGCAGCACTTGGAACACCCACAAAGGCTTCTCACCATTAGAATTCCAGGCCAGAATTCTGATTGCCTAAAAGTGCTATCAGTGTATTTAGACTCCTACAGGCTGCTGAGAGGGAATCTTTGCCTGATTTACAGGGCTTCCTCAGATCCATGATGGATCGGTTGCACATGTGCAAAACAAACAACACCAGTAATACTAGAAAAAGGGATCTGAATTTTGCTTGTGACATAAACAGAACATGCTGGAGGGAAAGATTTGTGCCCCAGTGGATCTCTACATAATGAAATAGGCTTCTCCTCCATGTAAAACAGAGTTTATATCAGACCATGTTCAAATGAAACCTTGACAGTTGAATGGAGAATCGTAATTTACCCCCAGTCTGGCCCCTATGTTCTTATGGACAGAGACCATAAATAAGAAATGTTTTATGCTAAGACTCCCTGCCTTCAAGTCCTTAGTTACCTTTCTATTAACATGCCCCCTCAATACAGATACCTACGATACTCGGGGACCCAAATAATTTGTATTGTGTTAAGACTGTAAGAGCCCTAGTGGTCATTAGCCTAGTAACAATCTATAAACCTACAAACCTATATCTATGTTTGCAGTTACTAAGAGGGAATGCTAAAAACCTCACACATTAATTTTCTGTATTTTACTGGCTGACGGCTTATTTGTGTGTGAGATCATGATACACTGGGATCTGGGAATTTGCCCTTCACTTCCTTGTTTTTTTGCGATCTCAGAGATGTGTGTGTGTGTGTGTGTGTGTGTATATATACATATATATCTATATATACTGCATATATATATATATATATATATATATATATATATATATATATATATATATATATATATATACTGGGAGTGCAAGGGGACTTCCCCCTGCATGAAATATTATTTTTGTTTCATTATTCTGTAATTTGATGTTAAAATATCTATCTGTTTAGGTCACTCTTTTTGAGTATTCACCGCTTGCAAAGGAAATCATATATATATATATATATATATATATATATATATATATATATGTGTACACACACACATATATATATATACACACACACACACACACACACACACACATATATATATATATATATATATATATATATATATATATATATATATATATATATGGGTCCGCCTGACAACGTCGACAGCTCGGAACACTGGCACTGAGAACACCGACGCCAGAAGATCGACAACTGAGAAGACCAACGGATGAAAACACCGACGCTGAGAACGCCGACATGGGAAAAGGCTGTGTAAGTATGCGGTTGTGACGAACGCTAGGTGCGAGTAAGGTAAGTGTGCGATATTGACGGTCTGTAGGGATAGGGGTGGGTTAAGTGAGTTAGGGTTAGGGCGCGGGTTAGGTAAGTGTGCGGTAGTGATAGTCTTTGGGTTAGGGGCGGGTTAAGTGAGTTAGGGTTAGGGCGCGGGTTAGGTAAGTGTTTGGTAGTGATAGTCTTTGGGTTAGGGGCGGGTTAAGTGAGTTAGGGTTAGGGCGCGGGTTAGGTAAGTGTGCGATAGTGACGGACCTTAGGGTTAGGGTTTGGGTTAAGGTTGTAGATAGTTGTGTATGTGAGGTTTAGTGTGGGTTTGTAAGGATTTTGGTGTGCTTGTGTTGTGTGTGTGCTTTTTGGGCAGGGGATTTGTTTTGTTTGTTGATCGTCGTTATTATGGTGTGTTGGGCATGTGAGGTTTCGTGTTTGTGAACTGTCGGTTATGTGGTGTCAGTGATTTCGTTGTCGGGCATGTGAGGTTTCGTGTTTGTGAACTGTCGGTTATGTGGTGTCGGTAAACTGGTTGTCGATGTTGTGGCTTGTCGACCTTGTCAGGTAGACCCATATATATATATATATATATATATATATATATATATATATATATATATATATATATAGGGTCTATGTCATAAAACCGAAAATGCAAGTTCTCGAACGCTCACACGAGCGAATAATCAAAAACTCAAAATTGGTATATATACACACACACACATATATACAACACACACACACACACACACACACACACACACACACACACACACACACACACACTCTTGACTGACCGTGTTTTTTTTATTCTATGAATTTCTGAATGTGTTATCAGTCTGTACTTAGGATTTCCCAGAGATAGATTATTTATTTTATTTTATGTATTTATTGCCTTTGTTTACTGTGAATGTCCAAGTGGGCTGAAAAGAGACCCATTTCAATGGAGACCCTGGGAGAAAAGCTCCAGCAGATAAATAGTACACAGAAGTAAGATATATTTACAGGTATTTGTAAAGGAGAATATATACCTACTCAGAATATCCAGAGTTATGCAATTATAAAAAGTAAAATACCTCAATGTAGACTGCTACTCTCCTTATGTACAAATATTACAGTTTGCAAGATTCTGAGGTACTTACAAACAGCTTGACTTGGTGGCTGAGTAAGTGAACATTGATTATTTGTACATTTTATTTATTTATTTTATTTATTTTATTTTACATTTGTTGACCGGGCTAGTCTAGCTGGATACATGTCCATTTTCAGTAGAGGCCCGAGGAGTTAAGCTCCAGAGTTTAAGAAGTACATTTACTATATTACAAGAAAGTAAGGGAAAACAATTTGCAAAGAGTACATACAAAAGTGAGCCGAAAAAAAATTTACAAGCAAGGTTATCCAGTTAACAATATAAAAGATTAATATAAAAATATAAAAATATTTATTTATTTATTTTTTTTTTTTCTGTTTGAAGGGGAGGTTAAAAGGGAGAGTGTGTAAGATAAAGGATGAAAGGGAATTGTCTGAAGGCATAGAGTGTTAGTCAGGATTAGTGCAGGGGCACATCCATTGAGATTTGAGGTGGAGTTTAATTTTCTTTTTGAAGAGAGATTTCGAGTGAATAGTGGTAAGTTCAGAGGGGGGCAGATTCCAATTTTTTCCAACAGTGTCGGAAAAGAGGGAATCACCAGCTTTGTTGTTTGATTTGTCAATATTTACAAGAAGTTTGTGTGCAGATCTTAGGGATTTTAGGTTATGGTAGGGGTGGATAAGGGTAGATAGTATAGGTGTTTTGTCAGGTTGATGGAGAATTTGATGGGCAACGGTTAATTGATTGATTTTAAGCTGGTTCTGAAATTCAAGCCAGCCTAGTAGTTTTAGATTGATACAATGGTGGGTTTTGAATGGGTTGCCTGTAGCAAATCTTGCTATATTATGGTAAGAGTGCTCTAATTTAAGAATATTTTTTTTAGATAGGTTTGTTAATATGGGGGAGGCATAGAGGAGGGGAGAGATAAGGTGGGTTTGAGCAATAGTAATTCTAGAGTCAGGAGTGAGGAAAGGTTTGATTTGGTAGAGAGAGCCTATTTTTTTGTTCGTATTTTTCAGGGTATTGTTTATATGTGTATCAAAGTTAAGGTTGTTATCTATGGTAATTCCTAATAGTTTAGTCGTGAGGTCTTGAGATATAGGTGTGCCATTTTTAGAAGATATTGTAAAGTCTATATGAGGAGATTTACTGGAGGGTGTAAAGAGGAGGAGTTTAGTTTTTTTGGGGTTAAGTAGGAGACAGCGTTGAGAAAACCATTCTTCAATGGCGTGAAATATGTGTTGTGTAAGGGAGTGAAGATTAGGTACTGTTGTGGCTGAGCAAATGAGTGTGGAATCATCTGCGTATTGAATGCATGTAGCTTGTGGAACTATGTGGTGGAGGTCGTTGATAAACAAAGAAAACAGAAGGGGTCCTAATATAGACCCTTGGGGAACACCAATGGTAACAAGAAGCTGTGAAGATAGGGAGGTTTTCCAGAGAACTGCTTGGTGTCTGTCATTTAAGTAGGATTTGAACCAGTTTATGGGTTGGGTTTCTAGTGACATAGATTGGAGGATATTTATGAGTATTTGGTGGTTCACCATGTCAAAAACTTTTGAGAGGTCTAGGAAGAGAGCTGAGGAAAGTGTGTTGTGGTTACGATTTTTGTTGATGGTGTCTGTAAAGGAGAGGAGGGCGGTGGTGGTACTATGGGAAGGTCTGAAGCCATGCTGGGTATTAGAAAGTAAGTTGTATTTGAGAAGATGCGAAGATGAGAAGACATTAGCGGAATATTCAGTAGAGTCCATGTTTTAACTTTAGATAGTAGAAACAGAGGCATGTTCGTCATACAGCAGTGAGCTATACAGCAGAGGAATTGTATTTTATGTAGTTAGGGTCAAAGTTTTGTATAATAAAGGAACTCGCAGATGTAATTCCTAAGGAGCTAAGTAAGTACAATGAGCCAGGAAAAGGAGGAGAGTGAGGAATGTAGTGATATAAGTCTGAAGCAATGTTCTAGGAAGTTAACAGTAATTACACCTGTGTAGGTTGTATGTGGTACTGGAGTGGGGAAATGAAGTTTTGGGTATTCAGCATGCATTCCATCCTTGAGTGGCACAGGACTGTAGACAAACAAAATTGGCTGTAAAAATGTAGATATATGGGCAGAAATGGCATACCACATACAGATATGAGCAAAAGTATCCTCCTATGTGTCTGAAAAATTAAGGAAAATAAGTTAAATTAATTTTATTTTTTTTTTAATAATCTGGGCATGTTTGCGTGGCATACCGCAGTGCACAAACATGCTTTATAAAAAAAAAAATTGTAAAAAAACAAAATTAATATTATGTGACAGAAATTTATTACAGGACCTTGCATGGAATATCTGCAATGATGCATTGGTGCTGTTGCTAATGTGGTAGGGCTAAGAAGCATGTAGTTTCTAGGCTGTCAGCAGAGATCCCTATGCAGATGAGGTGGAGTTACTGACTAGCATAAACAGATAATTGTGTCCACATATCCCCCTTTCTGTAGGCACAGAACCATTTAGGTGTTTACAGAGGAGGTAGCTGACATCAGGAGGGGGTGTGTCCAATGACTTCTAAGCTTATTTCAGTTCAGCTGTGCCTGTTTGCACAGCATACCACCATGCTGAATGTGGAAATCTGGGGGGGGGGGGGGTTATGTACACAAAGTGCTAAGCTTTGTTTACCTACTGGGTGAGAGTTTAGTTTGTACAGTACGCCACAGTGCTGAGTGTATCTAAAAGTCAATGACATATTAATTAGTTTTGACCCCTGTTTAACTTAAACTAGGGCCATTAAATGATATTAATGATATACTAGGCAGATGGAATGCTTCACAGGTAGCTAATCACACAGTCAGCACCTACAGCAGAGCACTATAATGTATGCATACAGCCCACAATCTGATTTTTCCCCCATACTCTGCACCATTGGAGTACAGACTTGGGAATTTTAACTAAGAGAATGCTAGGGACTGCTGGAGGTCTGCTACATCTGTATGTGTAAGATGCTGAAGTCAGTGCTGCTGCTGACAGTAGGCCTAGACAGAGAAGGATAAGAGTGTTCAGGCCCAGGGTAACCTTCCAGGAGCTACATGAGCTGAAGATTGTAGAGCACTACATGGACAGGGACATACTACAAGAACTCACTGAGCTCTGTCACCCTCAACTCAGACCCAGAGCTAATAGAGGGGGACCCATCTCAGTGGAAACAAAGGTATGTGTAGCCCTTAGTATAATAGCTGCAGGTACTTTCCAAAGACCAACCGGGGACATGATGGGGGTCTCACAGGCATCTGCTTCCCCAGTACTCCACCAGTTCCTAGATGCCATACTACCACATGCCAGTGAGCACAATTCTTTTCCCCTCACCCCTACAGTAAGGGCCAGCAATATGCAACACTTCTAGCATGTAGCACACTACACTGAGGTACTGGGTGCCATAGATTGCACACATCAAGTCATCACCCAGTGAAGATGGTAGAATCTACAACAACTGTATGGCGTACTACTCCATCAACTGCCAGGTTGTGTGCAATGCTCAGGGGATGTGTGTGCTGGCAACCCTGACAGTTATCATGACTCCCATGTCTGGCACACATCACAGCTGTACCAGATGTTTGCTAGAGGTGACATCCCACACAACAATTTACTGGGGGATGCTGACTACGCACTGGAACTGTGGATGATGACATCCATCAGAAATGCACATACACATACACACACACACACACACACACACACACACACACACACACACACACACACACACACACACACACACACACACACACACACACACATGGAAGAACACAATATACTAGGCAGGTGGAGTGCATCATAGGTAGCCAATCACACAGTTAGCACCTATGACAGAGCACTATAAAGAATGCATGCACCCTACAATCTGATTTTCCTCCATACTCTGCACCAGTGGAGTAAACACTTGGGATTTTTAACTGAAGGAATGCTAGGGGCTGCTGTAGATCTGCTACATCTGTATGTGCTAGATGCTGAAGTCAATGCTGCTGCTACTGCTGACAATAGGCCTAGACAGAAAAGGATAAGAGTGTTCAGGCCCAGGATAACCTTCCAGAAGCTACATGAATTGGAGACTGTACAGCATTACAATGTGGACGGGGATATACTACAAGAAGTTACTGTGCTCTGTGACCCTCAACTCAGACCCAGAGCTAACAGAGAAGAACCCATCCCAGTGGAAAGAAAGATATGTGTAAACCCTTAGTATACTAGCTGCAAGTACTTTCCATAGACCAACTGGGGACATGATGGGGGACTCACAGGCATCAGCATCCAGCGTACTCCACCATTTCCTAGATGCTATGCTACCACCTGCCAGTGAGCATATTTCTCTTCCCTTCACCCCTGAGGTGAGGGCCAGGAATATGCAACACTTCTACCATGATGCACACTACACTGAGGTACTGAATCCAATAGATTACACTCATGTACACATCAAGTCATCACCCAGTGAGAAGACTAGAATCAACGTCAGCCATTAGGGGTACCACTCCATTAACTGGCAGGTCATGTGCAATGCCCAGGGGATTATCACAAATGTGTGTGCTGGCAGCCCTGGCAATTATCATAACTCCCACATCTGGCACACATCACAGCTGTACCAGATGTTTGCTAGGGGTAATATCCCACACAGCCATTTATCAGGGGATGCTGGCTACGTACTGGAACTGTGGATGATGACACCCATCAGAAATGTGCGTGCATGCGCACACACACACAGACACACAAACACACACACACACACACACACACACACACCCACACACACACACAGAAGAGCACGATAATGAGGCACATGCACAAACTAGGAACATCATAGAGTGTGTGTTTGGGCTTCTGAAGTCACGGTTTTGGTACCTCAGTATATCTGTTGGATCCCTGCAGTACTCTCAGGCTACATGTCAGAATCAGAATCAGAAATAACTGTATTATTATTCAACCACACACAAGTGCACAGTTGAACAAAATTATGTTCCTACAAGCTCAACATAAGCACAAACATTTACACAGCAACATAGAACATAAATAACATCAGAAATGAGCCATCAAGGCACAGAAGTTTAACCATAGCATCTTTCATTCCAGCAACAATTTCAACCAAGTCCCAGACCAACCGCAGTCAAATAAGTTTCAACCACCACATCACCACACCAGTACCAGAAGCATTCAAGTCCTAGTCCAACTGAAGGCTCACTCTTCAAACTGCTGCATCTCCACTCCAATACCAACAATCCAAGTCCCAAGACCGGTCCATCTGACCCAGCAGGCCTCACAATTGCCACCATCCACAGACCCCAACAACCAGCCACTCAAAGATCTTTCCTCCTTCATCATCCCCATCCACCATCATCAATTCACAAAAAAAAACATTCTGGTTCTCTCTTCGACCCAAAATCCATTTCCAACATCACACCAGCAGACAGGTTTCAGCCTCCACTTATGCATCCAGCAACTCGCTACTGAAGGCCTACTTCATGTAAACAAGATCCAAGCAAAAACTAGCATCAGGGACTCCACGGACATCATGAGCACAGACAGCAGGACACCAGACACAATGGAGTAGGCAAAGGGACCAACACATCAACAAAAAACGTAAGTACAAAAACAGTACCACAAAATGCACAACCGGAGCCAGAGAGGCTGCTGCCATACAAGGCGCCGCTATCTTAGCAGGCTTAATCCTTCCAGTATGTACCATGCTGCAGAAACAGCTGCAGGAGGATTAGCAAAGGGAAGGGATACACAGCCCCCCACCACTGCCTACGTCACCACAGCCACAGTTACAGGAGGACTCAGAGGAGGAACTCCTGATGATGTCCCTATAGGCAGATGTAGGCATGCCCAGTATGCCCTGGCTTTGGCTATGAGACAACACATAGCACATTCACTAATAATCTAGGGCCCTAGGGACTGACACCTCACTCTTACTCACATACATAGGTTCATAGGTAAGTACTAGGCTATCTGCCCAAGGGCATCTGTAAGACTAGCCAGAATGTGTTGGCTTTCGCTGCCCTCTTAGATTAGTTCCCTGTGCCTCGGTCCAGCAGAGCCATTAGTTCCCTGTGCCTCTGTCCAGCAGAGCCACTACAGTGATCCCCGGGGTGAATTTTCTGTTTCCCATCTACTTGTCAAGGTTTCTCTTGAGGGCTCTGCCTAATGTAGATTGAAATCCTGTTCCAAAGTATGGGGAGTCTCTGGGACAGGAATCTATCCCTCCAGCATGTCCTATTTAACATTGTGGTGAGGTTTATATCCCTAGAGTGTGTGGCTCTTGGGGATTTGTTTTTTTTTTTAGGTGGAGCATGTCCATCAATTCTGGGTGGGACATGGCCTTGTATGTCAGGCAGAGATCACTTCTAAGTAAGCGATATGCAACCGAGTACAGCTAGAGTTTCTTCAGTCGGGCTGCATAGGGCATATGTTTGGGTATATATATATATATATATATATATATATATATATATATATATATATACATATAGTATACATATAGTAAAATTGTTGATGCCAGACAACACGCACAACCTGTACCTATCCATGCATTGGCTGTGTACTGCTTGCATCACACAGAGTCAGCCCTGAACTACAGTGCTGTCAACTGCTACATTCATAAGCCAAGTCTCTAACCTACACACTACTTGTATGGATTTCTATAATATGGTATCGTATATATGGATCTGCCGCAAATATGCAAGGAAATATAGTGGGTTGTGTGGACAGAAGTAACATCCAAATGGGACTACAGATACCTAGTCCAATAGTATGTGTTCCCTGACACTAGGCCTCATGGTTGGAATATTCACTACATCTGTCAAGGGAGATGTTAAATAGTGGGGTCACATGATATTTGGACTACTGTCTATCCCAGCAGATAATGTGCTGTTGCTCCCCCACCCCCCAGAACTGCAGTTTTTGGGTGAAACAGTACATAATCCACTTAGCTACAGACACTTGTGCCTGATGGATATCACCACGCAGACAAACACAGGTGGACAGGTGGTGTAATGTATAATGTTGACAACGCACGCATGGACAGGGCACATTGTTCCTGATCACAGGTTTGTCTGTCTATGTGCAGACAGCCACATATTGCCAAACTAGTAACTGTACACACATAGCTAGGATAATAACAGTTATCTTACTGCTAGGATACCATATGCAGATAACAGTACAAAGCAATATCACTCTGCAGGCCATAGATGCTGTTCAACACAAACCTAGTTTGTGTAATGCTCAAGTACTGTGCCTGCAATCATATATACAGCAAACTTAACCTGTGGTGTGGGTGATAAGTACTGTGATCTATAGTGTATAAGACTAGCTAGGAAGGGGTTCTAATCTCACTCCAGGCAATTTGGTGTCTGTGAGGGTGTGGGGGGATGTGAGTGTGTGTGTGTGTGTGTGTGTGTGTGTGTGTGTGTGTGTGTGTGTGTGTGTGTACCCCTGCAAAACTACTGCAATGCCCTCATAGGCTATCTACCTGCAATGGTTATGCACTTTTATGGCCCTGTAACTTGTTGTTGGCTTCCAAACTGCCCTTATCCACAAGGCCTGATGATGTCATCTACCTTAAGACTACCAGCTGAGACTGTAGTATCAGTCTTAAGCCATAGCACATGTGATAAATAGTGTAATCTATAGTGTGTAAGACTTAATAGGTAGGGGTTCTATTCTCAGTCCAGGCTACTTAGTGTGTGTGTGTGTGTGTGTGTGTGTGTTGTGTGTGTGTGTGTGTGTGTGTGTGTGTGTGTGTGTGTGTGTGTGTATGTACACCCCTCATAAACAACTGACTGATGATGTCATCCATCTTAAGACTACTAGCTGACAGTGTAGTATTAGACTTAAGCCATGATGCATGTGATAAGTACTGTGAGCTATAGTGTGTAACACTAGATAGGTAGGAGTTTGAATCTCACTTCAGGCTACTTGGTGTGTGTATGTCCATATATCATAAATATAACCACCTTCATAACCTAGAAATAGGTAGGGTTTTGCACTGTTCTATTTATAGTGTGTGATGTGGCCCCCAAAAGGACTGACCACAATAAGGCCTGCTGATGTCATCAAGCATATGTCCTAAATTGATAGTACTAGCAGACATGAGGTATGTTACATGCATCATGGACTGTGATCTGTAGTGTGTACCATTAGATAGGTAGTTGTTTTCATCTATATATGGCCAACTTGCACTATGTGTGTCTCTTGGCGTATCCTGTACTCAATGATTGGAAGTGGTGCTAGCCTCAATGTGTTCATGTCAGTGTGTGAGCCTGTTAGAGTATTTTACATCATGTCATGGAACCACAGGTCATTTGAACTTCACTAGCATAATGGCCATGCAGCCCTCTCAATCATAGACATCTTTATATCCATAGTTATAGGATCAGCACATATTTCCCCAGTCCAAGAGGGACACAGACAGATGCCCTGTGTTGAGATGACAGTCACCCAGTCAGTTATACAGATGACATGTGCTGAGGTGCACTATGGTGCTCTGTGTGCCATTAGCCAGGGTTCTGTTTCAAGGGTGTGTTTAAGTCTGCTAGACAAATCTCTCCCACAAGCATGTAGTACTAATGTCACATACTAGTACTATGCCTCCTACAGATAGGCAGCATATGTAATCAAGCAGGGTCACACATTGTCCTGTATGCAAGGCACAGAGCACATCTCAGTAGTCTATACACCACAGGTGACAATGACATACATTGCAGATAATCCTCATTGAACACATACTGAAGATATGAAGTGTCCATGTGAGGGACCATATTGTTGTGTTCAAGAGCCAGTACTGCTTGGAAAGTTACATCACCAAATGGCCATTGCATTCAGATATTGGCATGCTGAGGGAAGAATACTTGGAGGTTATGAGTATGTCACTTACAGGTGAGTGTGGCATCAGCTATGTCATATAATTCCTGCCATACCACTGTAGAGACATGGTGATCTGAAGCACATTAGGTGTGTGGCCAGATCTGTGTACCCAGTTCATTCACCCCTGAGTATGTGCATCACATGCTGTGACTGATGCGCTACTTTACAGGTACATAGGTCTAACTTATGGAAATGATACTACATATATATTTACATGGAGTTTCGGGACATTAGTATGTCAATAGGCATGTGTTCACAATACCGCAGTCAGTAGTCACATGTATTGTCGTTGAATAGATTCCAAGCAGTAGAGGACCCAGGATTGTACCCTGTTGAGAAGTGTTGCTTACAGATCAGCTATTGGAGGCAGATGTCCATATGTCGAGTATGTGTGCCAGCAATGGGCCACTTAGTGACCCCTACAATGACAGTAATCTGGATGCCTAAGTGGGTGCTTTGTAAATGTTGCCTGATAAGGGGATATAGTCAGATGGCTTGGCTCAGTCTAGGGGGTTGTATGCCCTGATGTATCCTCACCCAGGTCCATGGTGACTGCCTCGGAAATTTCCACCATGTGTCACAATCATGTTCCCCCGTCACACATCCAAACTGTGTACAGTCAACTGTGTGTAGAACACATGTATGTGTGCTGATCAGCTCCATGATAATTGCCCCTATGGGCATACAGATATGGATACTTAGACAAAGAGGTGTATAGTTATGTTGGTCAGTGGATGCACCACCTCTGTGCAAGGGTATAACAGCTGCCGTTGTCCACTCAGCTGGTGCGCAACCAGTAATGTCAGTATGATTACAAGGGTTTCCCAATGGTGTTAGTAATCCTTGTCAGATCATATGTGGGGTGCAGCCTTGAATGTTAGCTTGTGCAATAGATGCTGTGTATCTTCCAATGAGAGGCCAGTTATGAACTGCACTGTACATATGGAAGTTATGGGACAGGCTGCAAGAATGTGATGTGCCACCTAGGTTCATAGATTAGTACTAAGCTAACTGCCCTTGCAAGCCATTTTAAGCATAGCCAATTATCCCTTGTGGTGGGGACAAGGGAGTGTAGTTGATGCAGGCAGTGTGGGAGCACAGGTTAGGTATGAGTACAGACCCATCATATGTGGCATCATGATGTATAAGGTCACTGACAACACTGTGCATTGTGGTTCTGCTTTGTGTGGGTGGCTGCTTTTGTCACTTACCATGTCTACTCAACATCACAACAAAACTATGTGCTTCTTTTAGATGAGGAGCCAGTGTCACCATGTTAGGGGGCACCCTCACCCCAACTGTCAGACAGCATTGTCCACCTGTTATTGTACAGCCTGCTAATGGCAGTTGCCCACCAGTCAGGTTTGCTGAGCCATCATAAGCCTGTGTCCCTCCTGTCATGTACAGCCAAGTTCATGCAGTTGTAATGCTGCTGAGGTAACGCATGTGTGTAGAGCTCTGCATACTTGCTTGTCCCATCTGAAGGGGGAAGTGCAGACACACTATGTCAACCATTCTGCAGGAGGTAATACATGTCTTTCTTGACATATATGTCTGCATTGTCTGCAAAGGGGATTACGTGCCAGTAGTTCTAAGGAGAATGATCTATGGCCAGATCCCACCAGGGAGGACCTCACATTGGGGGGGCTGTACTGATCACTCATATTGATAAACACATGATGCAATATGTTGGTTTCCTGTGTGGGGTTGTCATGGCACTGCTGCAGAGCACTGTAGATAAGGCCCTGGGCCATTCTTTGGGAAAGTGAGCTGCAGCACAACTAAGCAACAGAAAGTGTACATATTACACTTCCCTAACATGTTTGTCTGTGCTCTGTACAGACACCTTGCATGACTCTCTTCTTGCAACATGCTGGAAGTAACTGCAACACTTACTTGCACAGAGGACAACAAGCATGTAGTGCCAAGCGGCGTCTCCAGATCTCTGAGTCATGTCACCTGAAATGCCATGATAAGAGATAGCATGGATACAAGTACTAACACTGTCATACACCAACTGACACAGGACCAAACACTGTTACTTTTGCTCAAGACCAGATCATGCCTACTGACTGTAACCGGCAGAGCCCATTGACTGTTACACTATGCATTGGATGTTAAACATATGTCTCACTCTACCAACCATTGCCTAGCAAGGTGTATGACAATATCAGGCCAGCAGGCCTTGCTGGAAACTGTGTGCATAATGTACAGTGTTACGTCAGCTGGTGGATAGGCAAGTGTCTGACAGTCAGGGAAGGTAACATTGGGAGACATACACTGCAATGACGCCACTCACCAGTGGAGTTCACCATCCACCATTACTGCTGTACCCTGTCTACCTATTCCCTCTATGCAGTCACAGCCACTGTCAGTGACCTCTGACTGAGTACATTAGCAGATGATTGCATATTGGCTGTCACAGGATCTCACACAGAACCAATAGTTATCCAGGATGGCTTAAAACACAGTCAGTTGTTCTCTGGGCCACTAACAAAGACTAACTGCCAATAACTGCACAATACTATCCTATGGGAAATCACCCCTGCAAAATATTGTAGTGTCTGCACACCGCACACAGTTGAGCCATTACACATGGAGTAGTGGACACAGAGATTAATGTAGCCTTTGACATTCAGTGGCCGGTAAGATGTGGGGATGCATTCACTGTTGTGCAACCCATACTGACCTTGGTTTGGGATGTAAATTCCAGATTGTCACTACTATACTGAATGTGGCAGTCATCATACATATCATTGTATGCAATGGCACCCTTGCTATGTCACTACTCAGGCATATAGTAGAACCGTATCAGCCACACAGGATCCATGGTACACCAATGCACAGTGTAGATAACGTCCTATGGAGTCCGTGTCATGACCGTACATGTGTAGTCTGTCTCCAAAATGCTTTGAAGGGGATGTGTATGGCTCCATACAGGGAGGTGTCAGATCCCACTGTGTACCTCTCACGTATCCATGACAGGAATAACACATATCTCACACCTATAACATCACTGTGGTATACATAGTACATGCTGGAAAGACAGGTATGTAACACAGACAGTACATCCTACACACATCACGTGCAGGTTACACAATGGAATGCAGAATACGACAACCATAACTGGTGTTAGGCAATTGTCTGTACTGGACACAGGATATTTATAGATGGGTCATCTCCATCACCACAGCTTGTAGATGTGTGAGTTCCCAAAACCCTGGTGATACTTATCAAGGGTAGTAGACCTGCTCACAGATTAGGGATGCATAAGTACACTGAATGCCGCCATCATCCTTGTTAGCCTGTTATGCACATATGAGCCTATGGAGCCATGGACTTATAGTGCTGTTCCTTGCTGAAGACATATTTCTGCTGTGCTGACATGCCATCCTGTGGTACTTTATTGCCAGTGTGTATCCATATGTTATCCCAACAGACACCTAAAACAGAAACATAAACAGTTCCATGACACACTTATCATTGTGCAACTATACAGCCATTACAAAATCATACAGCATAAGGTACACAAAAGTATGTGGAGCACTCATGACAAATGCCAGCATTCAGTATCTGTTGTTAACAACTACAAGTGACATGACAAAACAAGACTGCATTACACAAGTACATGTTAACTAATATAGTCACCTGTGCATCAGACACACAGCTTAATTTCCCTGCATCAATGGTGAGAATGACAGGGATGTGGCACAGGTATTACCACTTGCACAGGGTGTTGTGTGGGGGTGCAGGAGGCCTAGGCTGACCTAAATGGTTCACAGCATGTGTGGGAGTCAAGAAAGAAAGCCGGTCTATATCATAACATTGAAAATACCAGAGAGCGAATGGCTTAAACAATAAAAATGCCATACCTCAAAGTCGCTCTTGTGATGGGCTGCACCCCCTCCATACCCCCCACTAATTATATATACCAACTCCATGATCACACTACAGTGAGGAAAGGGCAAATGTTCTGATCTTCACTGTACCATGATCTCACAAAAAACACATCGATAAATGGCAATTCTGATGTTAAAGCCATTTGCTCTCTAGCCTCTTTAATTTCATTATAGGAACCCAGAAAAGCACATAAGATGGACCTTGGAAAAGTGCTGTGTGTCTCTGTAGGTGACCTGCATTTGACAGTGGTGTGTAAATGTGTGTGTGTACACAATCAAGCTCAGTGCTAGCCCTACATGTGTATGTTGGACAGCTTTGGACCATACATGGTAGAGTTGACAGTTTGCTGCCTCCAAGCCCAAACACGGGAACTGACTCTGCCAGGACTTTACACTGGCAGCTCCATGCCCAAAGTCAGAAGTGGTGCAGTGACTGCTGTCTGCTTTGACTGTGTCCTCCACAGGAATACCCAGAAGCATGAGCCTATGGCCTGCCATGTCACGGTGTGGAAAGTACACTCCCCTCTGTAATGCTGAATGCACTGCCACTATGGGAGCATGATTGTGCATGGCCACATGGATTGTCAGCAGATGGGGTTGCTGACCTACATCCATGAGTCTGACCCTCAGCTCCAACCACATGTTCCAGCACAGATAATGTGCGGTCCAAGACAGACACTGTCTCAGCCTACCTTCTGTCTACTGCATCAGTGAACTGATCAAGGATGTCCCCAATGCAGTGGAGGCAGTCATGGATGTCAGACTGTGCTGCATCCATAACCCTAAGCATACATCTGGTATTCCATTCAGAATGTGCCTGTGCCTCCATGATGGCCCAAAACATGCACCAAGTGACCCATGATGTGACACCTGCAACAGGTGTTAGATGGACTGCAGGCCTCTTAAAAGCACCCCTGTTAATCTGCCTGTGTGGGACCTCACCAGCTCTCTGACTATGGTCAGTGTCTACACTCACTGGATCCATAGTCACTACACTTTCCTGTTCAATGTCCCCACCCTCTGACTGTCCAGTATTATGCAGCCTCTGGGGACAGGGTAGGTGTGGGCATACTGACTGTGTACAGTGACAATGAGGGCAGAAGAGGGATGTTAACCTCTGGGACTGATTCAGCCCCCAAAACCCCCACCTGTGCCACACTGTGGCTACCATCATCAGCACAGTCTGTGGAGACACTGACATGAGGTTATGTAGGGACAGAGACCAACCCCCCCAATCACCTGTGAAAAGAAAGGAAAAAGCAGTACATTAATACCTGCACTGTTATGCTCTGCAGTACTATGTTGTGATATATGTAAGGCTCTATACCCAACCTCATATAGTAGGACATGAGGACAGTACTCTTCCCAATAACAGTTGTAGTTACTTGAAAATAACATCTCATTACACTGCAATCTCATAGGCAACAGTGATGTACACTGTTGATATTTCTGTAGACTCTGCACAGTTGACACATATGACAGTCTGTAGTGTCCTGACAATACCGTTACATCTGTCAGTGTGGTTACACCTACAACGCATAGGTATGAGTCTGACATGTGCACAGTCAGAATATATGTGTGCATTTGGAAATTATGCTGTCAGTACAGCAATGCAGACAGCAGGCCTGGGATGACAGTCTAGGGATTACAATGCTATAAACCTACATCTATAACAAAACAGTGTCATGCTTATCAGGAGTAGGACCATGGGCTTGGCCAATACCTGATGGACCTTTGAAAAATTGAGGGAGAGGTAATGTCAGTACCACTGCATGTTACACCGCCACATGGCAATACTTCCATATATCTCACATTTCCAGTAGTTACTGTGTTATATTGGTCAAAATCTGACCATGAGAGTAAAACTGCAGTGAAACCCTTCTTGCCCCCCAAAAAGCAGACAGACCTCACACCCATGTAAGACTATGTACCTCCTGACACACTGAATGCTACAGTATTGCAATACTGATCAAACTAAACTTACCTGCACGCTCATCTGCCATGGACACTGTGGCTCCCACATCCACAATGTAGGGTGTGATGGATGCCTGGGACCTGTTGTGTGTGCCTAGATATGCCAAGAATTTCTCAGTGGCTGAGACTGGTTGTTCCACTTAAGGCCCTCCACCAGTGGGACCATGATCCTTGGCTACATCTGTTGCTATTCTGTGTGTGGTATTGATCATGTCTGTTGTGCAATATTGAACCTGCTCATATGTCATGTCCTGATGACCAGTGGCATTGACATCATGGATGAGGTCGGCCCACAATGCCACCTGTTGTTCCCTGTTGTGCCTCCCCCTGAACAGTAGGATTTCATGGTGTTGACGGAGTGCTTCCACTATTAACTTATTCTCTGCATCCATGAAAGCTGCACGGCATCTTGCATACATATTTCCTGAAAGACAACAACATCGGAACACATGTCAGGGTCACATAAATGAAAGAACACTATGCAGAGATACAGGAAAGAGAGAATGGCTGGCAGTATCCACTACTTGATCACACATGTCATATCCCACAGTGTGCAAACATAATAAGCCTGTGGATACAACTTGAATACTAGCGATAGGTGTGTGTGCCATGACAGATACTGCTGTATGTTCATACAGCCAACACTGGAGTCTATTGTAGTGTGTCCCTAAGAGGCAACCTCCCCTGATAATATTCCAAATTAACTGTGCCAAACAAATAGCAGTGTGCTATTACAACCATTGCAAAGGGAGAGTTCCATAAGCCCAGTGTACCACATTGACAATATACATTCTATCCTTCATGTCTTGCATCCTCTGCATGTTTAACAAATCTGGAGATCATTAACATGTCATTATCACAGTTCTAAGAAAGATTTAATGCTGTAATCCCTATTCCCTGTAAAGTATAGTCAGACATCTGCATCCTGATGTAAACAAGATGGTTACATATATGATGGAGTGCAGTACACCTCTGCTGATACATGCTGATAGTTACAACTTTGCATATGTGTGGTCTGCATGAGGAAAGTCTCACACAGAATGGTTCCCCATAGACAGCTGTTTGCCTTTTTAACATGCTTCTCATCAGCAGGTGACAACATCTTAACCAATCTGCAGTTGTGAAATGCTAATTGTAGCCAACACAGCTGATTTGCACTATCATCAGCCAATCACATGCAACCACAGTAAATATATAAGGCCTTCATGTAGATTAGGGGCCCTTTCTGATATGTTATGCTGGACTTTACTGGGGTGAGGAGGCTACTTCATCGCAGAGGGTGGGTCTGTAGCAGCAACCTTTACATAAAAACGGGTGTGCTACAGGCTTCAGGTGCTGCTGCAGGTAATAGACAGAGAGTGTGAACACTTTGGAGGACAACAAGCTGTAGGAATAACTGTGGGAGCTGTGTCAGCCTTGTTGTAGAGGCAGAACCAGAGTGAGGCTATGCTTTCCAGTCCAATTAAGGCATGTGTTTAAGGTAAGTATGCAATGGTATCACTAACAGAGTACTAGGCCACATGCCTGTTGTTTCCTTGAGCAACATGGGGATTAATATAACAACATCTCCACCATTTGAGTGACTGTCAGGCCATGTGTTACAGTCTCATAGTAATATGGAGCATGCATGATGGCAGTTCATGTTACAAGCAGGTACTTTAAATTGGTATGTTAAGTGTGCAGCTGTGAAAATCAGCAATATGAGTTTGAAAGGATTTTATGGTGTACTCTGATAATAGTGGCCCTCATTTGCAGTACCTGAGATGAATTTCTTTGTGAATGCATATTAATCCATGACGTAACACTTTATCCACTTATACTTTTGCTGTATGGATATGTGAACGGTGTTTCTATCTGCAGGCTTGTGATTTCCATCAGTGACATGCAGAAATTTCATTTGATATGAATTGTGTGGATAAACAGTGCATGACTCAGTCTTTATTTGCTCACCTTACAATCCTATAATTCCAATGCTACAGACCACTGGATTTGAACCCAGAACTGTGTGTGGCAAAATGTACTGTTTGCAAGGCATTTAACAGACTGAGTTACTGAGTCACTGCTACAGCAGGTGGATTTGCAAGATATATGTGCACACATAAAGGCTGTGACAAACATTTTCTACATCCATCAGTATGTGCATGGCTTTATATGGATGTATTTCTGCACCAGGGTCCAAGCTGAACATGTATTTTGCTATCAATGCCTTAGTAGGTGTCTTTCTACATGTTGCTGATAAAAGGGCACATTTATCTGCTATCACAGGCCTCACTTACATCCATTATTATGTTTTAGGCTTTCTTTTCTATTGGTGTACTATTGCACCTGAGTCAAAGGTACACTCCCATTTTTTTCATTACTTTTTAATCAAGTTTGCATGGCATGGCACAATGCGCAGCTCTGCTGAAACATGCTTAATGACTAACTGGCAATTACTACATTTTGTTTAAACCACCTGTTTTAATTAAGAGTTGTGTGGTGTGGCAGGTTAGTGCAGTGGTCTGCAGGTGCAATGGTCTTGGGTTCAAAATATGGGACAGGCACGTCACGCAGGGTTGCTCTAAAAATATAAAGAAAAGAAAATAGGGGATAGGAAAGTGGTGAACTGGGGTACAAGCAGTGGGAAAAACATAGTGAAAGTCAGGTAGGGATGTGCAGGAAGGGTGTAGGAAAGAACTATAGCTGTCCATTTCTTGTACAGCAACAACTGTACACTTTGAAATAATTTGTATATGACTTTGAATTCTCAACTCCAAAGAGAGGGGTGAGGACAACATAACTACATTGTCAAGCCAATTGGACCAAATTACATGTGTCCAGTGGACATGTGTGTGTGAAATGGAGAGCTATGTATGGGATGATATTTTTAGTGGCCATTTTTTTAAGGTGAGAGTGGAATGTTGGAGAAGGGACATAGGTATGTCTAGTGGAGGTTGGATAGGTGAGGATGTATTTGCAGATAGACAAAACGAACAAGGCAGCAGGCAGGGGTGGTGTGTGACACATGAGGGGGTGAACACTTTGGATAGGGAAGGTGTTGTGGAATCTAAGTTCCATGTGCCTCCACAAGGTGGCAGCATGACTCATATCTCCACCCATGAGACTGCACTGCTCTGTCACTGCCTTGGGAATGACAGTGGTGGGGGCTGAGCACCAGGGCAAGGCTGCCCCACCAGGTTGGCTAGCATGCCACAAAAACAGAATAAGACTTCCAGAATATCACAACAATATCACAACAAGCCACAATAACTGGAACTTAAACTGAGAACAAGAGGCACAAATTTAGCATAGACAATAATTTAGTTTCCACTTTTGTCATTAGACTTCATCAGAAAACAATACATTCAACAATAAAAACATTCAGTTTAAAATATCTGTAAACCAATAAAAAGTACTTCTTCATCCCATAATTAAATGACATCACAAACTCAACTATTAAAGACATACTCTTCTGTTAAGAACTATTTGTTCAAGTTAAAGGTTCTTTAAAAAACACAATGTTAACTACATCATTCAACCCTGGTGCTTTGTCAGAGTTTAACCTAATCTGCCACAGTGTATCTTTTTGTTCCAACTCTATCTTACAATCCCCACCCTTTATATGGAGTGTTCCCTATTCCAGGACTGAAAACAGGAACTTATTATAGTTAGGACACTTCAAAGTGTGTTTAAAAAATGTGCTTCTACCATCCTTCTTTTTTATGCTATAGTAGTGCTCTTTAATCTTGGCACAGAGAACCCGGGTGGTCATCCCAATATAAAATGCAGTACAGTGAGAACATAACCCAATGTACACCACACCTTTAGTTTTACAGTTAAAATAACCAGACACTGGAATAGTGTGTGGCAAATGGGGCAAATTTACGAAAGATCCCTCTAAGATGTACCTGCAAACGGTACAACTTCCACATTTATGCATACCAAATGGTTTATTTGTGGGTAAAATAGTCCTTTTCTCTGTTTTTTTTCACCCTTTCAAATAATAATTTTAAATTATGGTGATTTTTATACACAAAATGGGGGTGGGGGCCAACCATCGCAAAAAAGGTCCTGATTACCCTCTAAAATTTTCCAGTTGTCCTGAATAATGCCTCTTATCAATCCACTACCCCAAGTCATGTTCAAGTTAAAAATATTTCTTTGTTGGACTTGTTCAAAACTTTGAAGCCACTATAAGGAACTTGTAATATGGGCAGGTAGAGTGACATCCAATTGTCCATGACATACTTAGCTGTACTTCTTAATTTGTCCTCGTGGTAACCTCTTTCCACAAAAAGTGAACAAATAAAGTCTATTTCATTAATAAAATGACTGTCTTCACTGGTCATTCTACTGGCCCTGATGTATTGGCCTTTGGGTAAGTTGTCTTTCATAAATTGCAGATGAAAGCTTTTATAGTGTAGGTAACTGTTAGTAAAAGTTTTTTCATGGTGAATCCTGCTTACAAATCTCTTCAGTACCTTTACCCTTTCTAAAGTGATGCCCAAAAAGTTAACCTTTAAACCCATGTCACCTAAAGTAAATTTTAGAAACTCAGAACCAGAATTTAAACAATCTATAAACTCTTTCATTTGGTTGAAGTCATCTTCTAAGATGAAAATCAAGTCATCCACAAATCTATTAGAAAACAAAACATGATATCTACCCATAATAGGCTCCAAAAATGTGTTCCCACCAACCAACATTTGCAAACGAAGGGGTAAGCTGGAGACCCCATAGCAACTTCTCTGTTCTGTTTATACACTTTGTTGTTGAACATAAAAATATTTTTCAACAAAACATCTATCAAATCACAGCAAAAATTGCACTTGTCATTAGAGAGGTTGGAAAATCTCCCAATATATTGTCTTACATATTCTACTCCCGTTTCTTGTAGAATACCATTTAAAAAGTAATACCACATCAATGGCAAACCAAATATGTTTTCGTTAGTCAAATGAGAAGGTGTCATTAAATTTTCTGAAATGTACCAAAAAATCTCAAGAATCCTGTAAAAAGACTTCATTTACTGACTAAGGGGTTTAAAAAAGAATCAACTTTAAGGAAAATTCCTTCTGTGATGTAATTAGGCGCTGAAACAATGGGCCTAAATGGAGGGTGGTTAAGGTTTTTATAGACCTTTGGTATTTCAAACAAATCCCCTAACGTGGGATTCTCAATATTACAAAATGCATAAGAAATTTTGTCTAAAGTACCACTCATTAAACTGTCAAACAAAAAAGAATAAATTCTCTGATAACATGTTAATACATCACTTGTATTGGCTGTCTCGTATTCTAAGGTGTTACTTAACATAGCTTCAATACTATGAATATACTTGCCTTGATCCATCCATCACAACCAAAGCACCACCTTTGTCACTTTTCATAATTCTAACCATATTGTTAGACTTCAGATTTTTCACTCATAGTTAAGTTGTAATATGTACACCTTGTTTTATTATTGTTTAAAAAATTTCTAATTTGTTTTTCACAAGTATTCTCAAACACTTTTAAAGTGCATGCCAAACTTGGGTTAAAACAGGATGATGTAACATATTTACTTTCAGTCTTTTCAACATCTTTTAAAATATAATTTAAGTTCAACAGTCTTGTGTATTTTTTCAATTCTAGAACAGTGCTGAAAATATCAGCTCTACTTGTTGTAACAAAATTTAAACCCAAATTTGACACTATAATGCTCAGAAGTGAGGTCAAGTTTAGACAAATTTATGACATTATTTTTGTACATCTTAACACTCAGCTAATTGCCCGTGGATGAATCTGAAGGAATCATTTCATTTTGTTTCTGGTCATTCTGGTCCTCGGGGCCTTCTCTTCCTTTTATGAACTTAACAAAACTTTGGGCCTTGCTCCAAGTTCCGTGGAATTACTAGGACCATCAGTGTTACTTAATTCACCCACAGGAAAAGCATTGACTGTGTTTGTTTGCAGGAAATCAACTGCTGAAGCCCCAGTTGCTTCACTTCCTATATTGTCAGTAGCCTCATTCTCATTTTCCATCAGTTGTTCCCTTTCAGTTCTCTTAAAGGTATACTGTCTAACTTTCATACTTGGCTGTTGAAAGTTAGAAAAATTCTTCTTGGAAAATGTATTGCCTTTGTTAGCAGGCAAATAGATATTGTCACTTTCATATGCTTTAATGTCTCTGTTCAATTTGTTGTTTTTGTGTTTAATAACAATTTGCTCATGCTTTTGGACTTCTTCTAGAATGTTATGATACTCTGAGCGCTCATCAAACCTACTATGAAACCCTCTGTGAATGACCTGATCAGCACTCATTATTTGTTCTTTTAAACTGCCCATCATTTTAGCATTGTTGTCCACAAGTAATTTTAAAAAATTAAGACCAGCGTTGTGGAAGAATTTCTTTAAGGTGGAAAAAAAGGAATCCGTAGCCTTGACACCATTTGGGCTTTTAAAAAATCTTAATCCTTTAGAAACTATATTAAGTTCAATGCATCACTAGAAATATTTATTTTCTAAATCAAGACTTTTGTACTTCTTCAACAGTCTAGTTAAAGTCTCAGTTGAGGTTGTGATGTCATTTAATTATGGGATGAAGAAGTACTTTTTATTGGGTTTTTTTATTGTTGAATGTATTGTTTTCTAATTAAATCTAATGATGAAAGTGGAAAATAAATTGTTGTTTATGCTAAATTTGTGCCTCTTGTTCTCAGTTTAAGTCCCAGTTCTTGTGGCAGGCTGGCTTTCATGTCCTCAAACTGGTGCAGACATCAGTCAAACCCACAGTAGACTATCCTGTGCACCAAAACTGGCAGCAGCCCAGGTGAAAAATCCCCCTCCCCCTCTGCTCCTAGAGTGGAGCCCATCTTCATCCCATGGGGCAGTAATACCTGATACCACAGGTAGTGAAGGGGCAGCAGAGGGGGCACCACCGGTCTGGTCCCAGATGTGCTGGGACCCCATTTTATGGCTGGATGAGGCAAGGTAGGCAGATCAGCCGGAAGTGGCCTACCTTGATGTGCTGTGGTAGATGAGGTATAGCAATAATTTAAGGTTAGTAATAACCAAAACATTGTTAGCATTAACAGAATGGAATATTATATTTATCAATCCAAGTACATATTTATTAATGTTTATTATGTGCAACACAACATTCATCTTCTTCTTCGTCTTCTTTCGGCTGCTCCCGTTAGGGGTCGCCACAGTATATCAACTGTTTCCATTTCTTCCTGTCCTCTGCATCTTGCTCTGTCACACCAACCACCTACATGTCCTCTCTCACCACATCCATAAACCTTATCTTAGGCCTTCCTCTTTTCTTGTTACCTGGCAGCTTCATCCTTAGCATCTTTTTCCCAATATACTCTGCATCCCTCCTCAGCACATGTCCAAACCAATGTAATCTTGCCTCTCTGGCTTTGTCTCCAAACCTTCCAACCTGGGCTGACCCTCTAATATACTTATTCCTAATCCTGTCCATCCTTGTCACACCCAGTGCAAATGTTAACATCTTCAACTCTGCCACGTCAAGCTCTGACTCCTGCCTTTTTTTCAGTGCCACTGTCTCCAACCCATATAACATAGCTGGTCACACTACCCACTTGTAGACCTTCCCTTTCACTCTTACTGGTACTCGTCTGTCAAAAATCACTCCTGACATTCTTCTCCACCCCCTCCATCCTGCCTGTACTCTCTTCTTCACCTCTCTTCCACACTCACCATTACTCTGAACTGTTGATCCCAAGTATTTAAACTCATCCACCTTTGCCACCTCTATTCCCTGCATCCTCACCATTCCTCTATCCTCCCTCTCATTCACACACATATATTCTGTCTTAGTCCTGCTGACTTTCATTCCTCTTCTCTCTAGAGTATATCTCCACTTATCCAGGGTCTCCTCCACCTGTTCCCTACTCTCACTACAGATCACAATGTCATCTGCAAACATCATAGTCCACGGGGACTCCTGTCTGATCTCGTCTGTCAATATGTCCATCACCATTGCAAATAAGAAAGGGCTCAGAGCTGATCCTTGATGTAATCCCACCTCCACCTAAAATGCATCCATCACTCCCACCGCAGACCTCACCACTGTCGCACTACCCTCGTACATATCCTGTACCACTCTTACATACTTCTCGGACACTCCTGACTTCCTCATACAATACCACAACCCCTCTCTAGGAACACAACATTAAGTAACATAACATCAGTATGTTAAACAACATGCAAGTAAGAATTAAACCATAAGGCCAACAAAACAGTTAGTTTAACAAAATATGTCAATACTGAATCATAATAAAACATAATAATAAATCATATTTTATAAAAATAAAATATGTGAATATTAAACCATAATAATAAATAATAATAAATAAATGAAGATAAGGGGTAGGGAGAGAGAGAGAAACATTCCATTACTGACAATGCAGACTATATCCCTGAAAACACTGATAATAAATACTCTGCAGTGACTACAATTCTCCTATAGCTGATGTAGCACGTACATACCTCTCAAGCTGTTAGCATGGGGCAGTATGGGCCAAGCAATAACAAATTCAGTTATAAACTACACAGAACACTTTCACATAATGTGGACTTACATAACTACCAAGGTGTTCTGTAAGCAGATTTGGTAATACATTGCAGTCCAGGTAATCATTTTCGTGTAATCCTGTGATAGATGGATTAGGCAGTTTTAATTACATTATGAGAAATCATGACACTCGAGAGGCATGTTTGTATACAGTAAATGCACTAGACACCTGTCATGCCTTAGTTGGCAGGCACAGGAATAGAACCCAATAGCTGTGACTGCCGGGATCATCTGTAAAAAATGTAACAACTGACTGCAGCAACTTAGTACAGACATGCAGGGGATACAGCCTTACTGGAAATATTAAGACAGATTTATTTAGGAATCAACAATGTTGCTTAACACTTTATTGACATTGCTGATAAGTGTCTGTGAAATGTAGACACAATAATATTTGCTCATAACATGGGCTACCTCAACCACAATCCTCTTGTTCCTGGAGTGGGAGAAAATGAGAGCATTATGTGACTGATATTGGCCTGGAGCCAACCTTGGGCCATACTATGAGTTCAACAGTACATGTTTCAGGGCATTAGTTTTGCATTCTACAACTATTACAATGTTATATCTGAGATGGCTGACAGGTAAATCACTTTGGCTATGGTGTGCATGGTCCTGGGTTCGAGCCTAGCAGAGGTTGCTCATTTTCTGGTCTGCAAGGCCATGGAACGTATCATCGTGGAACTCATAAACAAAGACATTGGTAATCTCCAAACTCTGGACCCTACTCAGTTTGGATTTGTAAAAGGCAGATCATGTCTCCTAAACCTGATTGACTTCTTTGAAGCAGTCACCAAAGCCATAGATGAGGGTAAAATGGTTCACACAGCTTATCTAGATCTCACCAAGGCTTTTGACACCATCCCTCACTCTGGAATTATAGATAAGCTCACTAAACTAGGTATAAATCCCTATGTCACAAGATGGGTTGCCAACTGGCTCACGGACAGAACCCACACTGTGAAAGTAGTGGATTCCAAATCCGACATCAGACCAGTGACAAGTGGAGTACCACAGGGTTCAGTCCTGGGTCCTCTCCTGTTTGCTATCTACTTCTCTGAAGTGCAGGCCAACACAGAAGGTCTGCAAACTAGGAGCCATAATCGAAACTCATAACGATGTGGACAAACTACAAAAGGTCTTCACTAAGACAGATACTTGGTGATAAAGCCATGGCCTGAAGCTCAATGCCAAAAAGTGTATTGTCATCCCCTTTTGTAAAAACTCTGTACCCATGAACTACCACATAGCTGGTAGTCTACTTAATGCTGAAAATGTGATATGAGACCTTGGGACACAGGTGGACAGTAGTCTCTCCTTTGATAATCACATCGCCACAGTGGTCAGGAAATCCTTCTATGTGGCTCATCTCATCACAAAAGGATTCTCATCCAGAAAAAAAGAGGTCATTGTTCCCCTCTACTCATGACTCATTAGACCCATTATAGAGTACAACGCCCCTTTTGGTATGTACCTCACAAGAGATCTACAACAACTGGAAAGACCACAGAAATACATCACAAAGAGGATTACTGGCCTCAAACAGATGCCCTATGCAGACCGTCTCAAAAAACTACAGCTTTACTCCATCGCATATCGCCTACTCAGGGGCAATCTCTGCCTAACATACAAAGCTATGTCAAGCCCAGAGCTGTTGGACATGCTCCACTTAAAGAAATCCCAATCCCTCTGAGCTACATGCTCTAGGGACCTTAACCTTGTCACCATAATAAACAGAACATGCTGGAGGGATAGATTCCTGTCCCAGAGACTTCCCATACTCTGGAACAGACTACCTATCTATGTCAAACAGAGCTTCTCATTAGCACTCTTCAAGAAAAATCTTGATGATTGGATGGGAAATGGGAAATTCACCCTGGGGATCACTTCTGTGGCTCTGCTCGACAGGGGAACAGGAAAATCATTTTCTTGGGTGGTGAAAGCCAGGGTACTTTTTTGGCTAGGCTTGTATGGGCCCTAGGGCCAATAGCCTAGTACCTACCTATTATCCTATGAACCTAAACTTGACTGCAGCGGCAGTAGAACACACATGCATGGAATACAGCCATACTGCATTTATTAAAACAGAATTCATTAGGAATCAACAATGCTGCTTAACACTTTATTGGTATTTCTGATAAATGTCTGTGATTTCCACACACAATATCTGCCCAGAGAGTGGACTACCTCACCCATATACCTTTATTACCTGGAGTAGTAGGAACAGAGAGCATTATGTGACTGATATTGGCCTGAAGATAGTGTTACACTTGACTGCAGCAACCTTACCATAGACAAGCAATTCATACAGCTCTACTGCAATGGTTATGACAACACAATCCTGCTGTACATCATTTTGCTTACTGTTATTGGTATTGTTTATTGTTTATTGCAATACAGTTGTTATTGTTCATTTATTGCACTACAGCTCTAATTGCCAATTTATTGCACTACAGGGTACTTACGTATTATCGCAACCAGATTTTTGCGGTTGCGAAATGCACATACCTCCACACAAACAAGTGCATAAAACACTTCAAAGTGTTAGAAAGTCCTTAGCTGTGGCAAAAAACTTTACATAACTGTGAGGAACCGAAACAAGTTCAGAAATAATCTTCCTTTTTTTGAGTCTGTTACAGTTGCACCCTTCAGTTATCATGCCTGCTTTTTAACTGTCAGTTGCATTATTTACAGTTTGTGGAAGGAAGTGTGCAGAGAATAGTCACTGTCATTAGTAAACTTACAGGGAAAGTAGTTCATGTTAAAGTGAAATGGGGTGAGAAAACTCCACATTTCTTTTTGTATCACGGTGCTTGTGAAACAAAACGATAATGCATAAATCCCCCTATTTTTACCGATGAAGTTCTGTGGCTATGGAAGGACTACCACTGAAAAGGAGCAAGTATCTGTTGGGTAATTTCACTTAACGCACTAATACCTAATTAGCATTTTATTACTCAGTTAATTTCTAACTTAGAAACCTTAAAACATAATGTCTGCATTTTTGATGTCCGAAACTTCCATGAAAACCATATAATTCCATTTGTATGTGTGTTGGTATGCAAGAGTATGTGAAGTAAGATGTCCATACTGTTTCATTACAGCTGGAAATGTTTGTGGAAAAAAGTAAAACGGGACAGGAATCTGTTTTCAGAAATTATTATTAAATTATTTCAGAATGATAATTACATGTCAGTGTACAAGAATGTGGGTTTATTTGATAACAGCTCCATTCTTTTTTCTCCCTTGCTGTTTTCCCTTTGCATTACATTATGGCGGTACAGTGTGAACCAAAAAGAACGATGTGACCATTATTCCTGTTCCTCTTGCAGAAAGCACAGCATGACACAACAATGATTTGCAGTCCACACACCCCTTCTCACTGTAATGTGAAGTCATTTCGCCAACATATCAGCAGTTACACCAGGTTGAAATCTGGTTGCAATATTACATAAGTACCCACTACAGTTCTACTTGCCCATTTATTGCACAACAGTTTTTATTGTGTATACTTTATTGCAGTAAATGCTTTACTCTTTCTTTCTTATTGCACTATAGTTAGCATAATAAATCCTTACTTACCACACTCATGGCACAACCTAGCCAGGCACACAGCATGGGACTCAACATTGCAAGCATACCTCTCAACCTCTCTGTATAAGAAAGATGGACAAAGCCAGAAATAATAGGGGACAAAGGCCCAAAATAGGGACAGATTTTAAATATTGTTCCTATAAATTTAGAAAGTTTCTAGAATGACAGGTTTTGTATTATTATATATTTTCTGAAGCATATGAAGTCTGAAACTCACATGTTTCTCATTATTTAATATTATTTAGTGACTTAAATCCACAAATTTTATAAGAAACAATTGAAAGATAAGAGGCAAAAATCTGGACATTCTGTGAAAATCTGGATGGTTGAGAGCTGCAATTGCAAGCTCTCTCAGCTGCAGCTGTTGAAAAGAAGCACAGCATTATGCCTACCAGTTTTGTAGACATTCAGCTTGCAGCTTGATAAAACAGTGGAAAACATACTTACATACTTGTGGGGCATTCCCAGTTCATGCCTCTTGGACTCAGGTGTCCAAGGTTCCCCTCTTTCTCCTATTCAGGTCATCATAATGGTGACAACACTGCTCACCAGTGTGGGGGATACCGTACTTGTAAGTTCCCTGGCCAACCAGTCCCAGGCCTCCACCTTACATTCTGAGCCCTAGAAACTGGCCTGATTCAGCCTGGTTTCATAATTTTTTACCAGGAGCTCAGCAAAGACCTTGGACTCCTAAACATCCCATCTCTGCACCCAACCGTGCACACCCTCTCCAACACCACCTGGCATATCTGCAGATAATTTGACTCCAAAGAATGGTGCAAAATTCCCACCTATTGTGCCTAATATAGGCTGTTTTCCAACCCTTACACATCATTGAGCAACATTTTAAAAAGCACCACATCACTTAAAAGTGCACAAACCAGCTAAGAAGAGTGAAAACTCATGCAACCGAGGTTTTAGCTAAGCTTAGCACCACACAAACGGCATTAGCCATTAGTATGTTTGAACACTGCTTGGCACAGTGCAGCAGTGCCATATTTCACAAATTTGTTTTTAAAATTAAACATATATAATAAATTAAATTACAGACATCTTATGACTGCTACAGACTTGAACCCAGGCCTACTAAGCATTAGGCTGTAACTCTACCCCTTTACCTACTTGGATATTATAAAAAGTACTATATCTTCATATATAATTTCATAGGTTCATAGGTAGGTACTAGGCTATTGGCCCAAGGGCCTATGTAAGCCTAGCAAACAAAGTTCCCTGGCTTACACCACCCAAGAAAGTTATTTTCCTATGCCACTGTCGAGCAGAGACACAGAATTGATCCCCGAGGTGTATTTCCTATTTCCCACCCACTCATCAAGATTTTTCTTGAAGAGTGCTAATGAATAACTTTGCTTGACATAGATGGGTTGCCTATTCCAGAGTATGGGAAGTCTCTGGAAAAGGAATCTATTCCTCCAGCATGTCCTGTTTATTGTGGTGACAAGGTTTAGGTCCCTAGAGCGTGTAGCTCGGAGGGATTGGGATTTTCTTATGTGTAGCATGTCCAACAGCTCTGGGTTTGACATAGCTTTATATGTTAGGCAGAGATCACCTCGGAGTAGGCGATATGCTATGGAGTAAAGATGGATTTTTTTGAGGCGGTCAGTGTAGGGCATTTGTTTGAGGCCAGTAATCCTCTTTGTGATGTACTTCTGTGGCCTTTCCAGCTGCTGCAGATGTCTTGTGAGGTACATTCCAAAAGGGGCGTTGTACTCTATAATGGGTCTAATGAGTGTCGAGTAGAGGGGAACAATGACCTCTTTTTTCCTGGATGAGAACTCTTTTATGATGAGGTGTGCCACGTAGAAGGACTTCCTGATTACTGTGGCGATGTGACTATCAAAGGAGTGACTACTGTCCACCTGGGTCCCAAGGTCTCTTATCACACATTTGGTATTAAGTAGATTGCTGCCTATGTGGTAGTTCATGGGTACAGAGTTTTCACCAAAGGGGGTGACACTGCACTTTCTGGCATTGAGCTTGAGGCCATGGCTCTAACACCAGGCATCTGTCTCAGCGAGGCCCTTCTGTAGGATGTCCACATCATTTGGGGACTTGACTATGACTCCTAGTTTGCAGTCATCTGTGGACTTCATTAGCCAGAGGCCTTCTGTGTTAACCTGTACTTCAGAGAAGTAGATACCAAACAGGAGAGGTCCCAGGACGGAACCCTATAGCACTCCACTTGTCATTGCTTTGAGATCAGATTTGAAATCTGAAACGTTTACAGTGTGGGTTCTGTCAGTGAGCCAGTTGGCAGCCCATCTTGTGATGTAGGGATTTATGCCTAGTTTAGTGAGTTTAGCTATAATTCCAGAATGGGGGATGGTGTCAAAAGCCTTGGTGAGGTCAAGATAGGCTGTATGAACCACCTTACCCTCATCTATGGCTTTGGTGACTGCCTCAAAGAAGTCAACCAGGTTCAGGAGGCATAATCTGCCTTTCACAAACCCAAACCGGGTGGGATCCAGAGTTTGGAGTTTACCAATGTCTTTGTTTATGAGTTCCATGATGATACGTTCCATGGCCTTGCAGACCAGGCTTTGTCAGGCTAATAGGTCGATAGTTCCCGGAATCAGTGGTGGCTCCCCCTTTGTGGAGTGGGATAACTGTTGCTGTGTGCCATTCAGTGGGCACAAAGCCTGATACAAGGCTATTATTGAACATGGTGCTTAAGTGGGGAGCCAGTTTGTTCTGAAGTTCATGTAAAACGCAGCCTGGGATGTTGTCTGGTCCCATTGATGCTGTGTTTTTGGCTTTAGAGAGTGCAGCATTTACCTGCGTAGCTGTGATTACAGGGACTCTGCATTCTTCCTGTATAGATATGGGCCCTTTAGTGGGTGAGGGGGGGATAAAGTTAGCACTGAACCTATCTGCCAGGATGTTGGTAATATCAGTTGGTTCTGTAATTTTCATGCCGTTGTGCTGTATCTCGGAGCAAATCTGGGTGTTGCCATCGAGATTCTTGACATAGCTATAGAATGCTTTGTGGTTGTCCTTAGAATTAGTGGCAATTTTGTTTTCGTAGCTAGCTTTGGAGGATCTTATAAGGGATCTCAGCTTCTTACTGAGGTTGACCAGGGAGCTCCTCCACTGATGAGATTTTACAATCTTTTGCAACAGTTTCTTCCTTCTGTTGTACAGTTTGTTTATGGCAGGCGACACCAGATTGGCTTCCTTTTTTTGGTAGATAGCATCTTGGTTCTGTTTGGGAGAGCACGATCCATGCACTCGTGTAAGTGCTTATAGAGTGCATTTGTGTCAGATTCAGCAGTTGTAACTGTATTGTCCATATGCATGGATGTCATGAAGTTCACCACTTCTGTCTTAAGAAGCATGAAGTTGGCTTTGGAGAAATATTTTACTGTGGTTTCCTTAATCGGGGGTGAGGGCGGGATGTGGATATCAAGAGTGATTAGCTTATGGTCGGATCGGACCAATGAGGAGTTGACTTCAGGTGTGGAACACTGGTCACTCATGTTGGTAATGACTAGGTCTAGGATATTGTTGCCCCTGGTGGGTTTGTGGATAAGTTGATCCAGGGCATTGGAGTTTATGAATTCCAGAAAGCGTTGAGCTAAGGAGTTAGTACACGAGTAGTTTTCCCAGTTAATGGTGGGGTAGTTGCATTTAAGTTACCTGGCACTTGCTCACTAAAGCAATTATATAAGTCAGCTCTAAAAAATTAAAAGCACTACACCCTCACAAACTCCCCTTGAGTACCTTGTTCTCCATTTGCCCTTTTTTTCAATTATAAAGGAATTCCCAATACTATTCTAGCATGTCCAAAGGTCAGTTGTCAATCTCCTCTCCAGTCCAGCTGGTGAATCTGGGAATCTTGAGGCAATGTTACAACTGCCTCATGTACACAGACAACCCTCTCCTCCTCCCAACAAATTCCAACACATGTGGGAGATGCAACCATATAGCCAAACTGGAGGCTAAGCTCTCTCAACTCAGTACTGGCGTAACCAGTCAGGAGGAGAAGGAAACCACACTCACTACAATTCCAGTCTCACATAGACCTACCATGACAACAAACCAAACACATAAACACACAAAAACATACTCGGAGGCTCTAAATAAAAATCTGCCTAAGCAGCAGAGACCTCCAAAGCAGACACCCAAGCAACCGCTACCCCAAAACAAAACACGCGCAACACATAGCTCACAAAGCCAGTGTGCCGAACAGTCACAGCCCTTAAGGCTAAACAACACACCTGATACACTTGTAATAGGTGACTCTATCGTCAGGCACACTGACGTCCCGCTCACCAGGCTGAACAAGGAGAAGGTCATGGCGAGCTGCCTGTCGGGCGCTAGGATCCGCCACATAACACAAGCACTCAGGTCACTCCAAGGCAAGTACAAATATGATTCAGTCATTGTCCATGCTGGTGTGAATAACCTGAGACGTACCTCCCTGGACTACATGAAAAGAGACATAGAGGAGCTCTCTGAGCATGTAGCCCAGGCCGGTATGACCCTGACCTTGAGTAGTATCTTACCCTCACCAAGAATGATGCCACAATATGAAGACAAGATGATCACTTTCAACAATTGGCTTAAGTGTTGGTGTCATTCAAAGGGGATCCAATGCCTGTCAGCCTGGGATGACATGCTCGACAAGCCACGATGCTTCTAAGAAAGTGTGAGGCTGCACCAGACTTGTAACAAAAACGAATGACATATATGAGCAACTGTGTGAAAATGAATTTAGATACACAATAAATAGCATGAGAGGGAAATATAAATATAATATTTCAGATGATGAAACAGAGCTACTAACACTTCTTAGTAGTCTCCCATTGAGATTCATGAAGCCAGATAAAGGAGGGGGCCTTGTAGTAATGTACAATGCAGATTATTCTAACATAATGCTAACATTGTTAGAAAAAAATACCTATGAACTATCAAATAAGAACCAACTTAACAAAGCGTATAACAATATTAAGATGTTCATCAGTGATTTGTACACAGATGGACTAATTAACATTAGTCAAAATCATTACTTAACAATATTAGCACCAAGAATCCCAAAACTTTTTGGGATTCCCAAACTACATAAAAATTTATCTAACCCTCCTTTTAGGGCATTAGTGGATGCAAGGCAGTCTATGACTTACGCATGCGCTAAACCAGTGGACTCAATTTTAAAAGAGTATGTGAACAGAGAAAAACAAATTCTTAAAGACTCATGGTCCTTTTTGGAAGAGATGCAATTTATGACATTTGATGATTCATTAAACTTTTTAACAGTTGATGTTACCGATCTTTATTCCTGTATTCCACACGACTTAGGTATAGAGTGGGTAGTAGACTTTATTAGGTCAAAGGGGGCAACTTCGAACGAGTGTAACCTAGTTGAACAGCTTTTGGACATTATTTTGAAGTACAACTTTTTATCCTTTGAAAACGAGTTATATATTCAAAAAATAGGTGTGGCAATGGGGTCACCAGTAGGCTCAAATTTTGCAAACTTAGTAATGGCCTACTGGGAAACCAACCACATCCTTAGTAGTGAATGGAATAAAATAATGTTTACATACAAGAGATTCCTGGACGATATATTCATTATTTTAAGAGGCCAGAAAGAACAAGCAGATCAACTCGTTGATTATTTTAATACAACAACTTCTTTTTTAAAATTCACGAAGAACTATCAAGAAACCTCTATTAACTTTTTGGATATAGAACTAAGTAAGAATGCAGTGGGTTATGTAGCAAAAATATACAGAAAAAGCACTTATTTGAACACCTTTCTCCATTTCACAAGTGCACACCCTCGCCACCAGAAGAAATCAGTGGTTAAAGGCCAACTGGTCCGGGCGGCGAGGATGATTACACTTGAAGAAGAATTTGACAAAGAATGTGATCTATTGTACCAAATGTTTCAGAGTAGAGGTTACCCACCATCATTCTTAGATGAAATATTCCAAGAAGTAATTAGTAAAAGAAGGAAAGGTATATACAGTGCCATTTTGAATAATGGATTAGGTAACTTAACATTTACAGTAAATAATGTAATAAATGATGTCACTGAGCCATCTTTATATCACTTGGCTAACATAGAGCAAGGTGCAAATAATAGTGAAAACATTAAAACGAAGTTTCCTATAGCATTCACCTTTACATACTGCCCAGAGGCATTGGACATACGTAGAATCGTGAGAAAATATTGGTATTGTTTATCACTTGATCTTGCTAAAATTTTTAATTTTGGCCCAATTGTGACTTATAGACAAGGAATTAACATGAAAAAATTGTTGGAATTAAAGCCCAACATGAAGAAAAACAATAGAGGTACACACAAATGTGGGGCATGTAGATACTGTGCCTATATTGAATCATCTGAAATATTCATTATTAGGAACGAAAAGTTTTTTGTCAGGGATTCCTACAATTGTAATTCAAAGGCAATAGTCTACTTAGCTCAGTGTACACTCTGTACATCATTGTACGTAGGAAAGACAGATAGGCGCTTACGAGACAGGATTTATGAGCATATATATGCAATTAATAAGAATAAAAATGAAAATGCATTAGCTAGGCACTGTTCACAAAATGCAGGTCATAGTTTTAAGTTTATGGTAATTAATCAAGTTAAAAATAATACACATAAGCTTGATTTTATGAATGACATTTATTTGAAATTGCAATTAGAAAGAGACGAATTATCCTGGCAACTCCGATTGGCAGCATGCAGAGAACCAGGACTTAATGAATGCTGTTTGCTTACATGTGTATTAAAAATGAAAAGTTTATTAAGATAAATAGTGAAATTTATATTATTGGTAATATTTGAAATTTTAAATATATAATATATGTTAGAGTAAGTTAACCTACATGAACATATACTAGCATGTTAAGGAGATATAAGTTATTTCAATTTTGATATTATTTATATATTTATACTTATTAACTGTAGTAATTAATAATATATTATAATAAATTCAAGGAAAATGCACATAGTAGGATTTTCACTTATCAACTATAATGATTATATCTATCAACTATAATGATTATATCTACCATTGTTTTTATAGTTTTTATTGTTTTAAATATTATAATAAATCTAAGGAAAATATATAAAGTAGGTGTTACTTATTATTTACAATGATTATATTACCCATTGTTTTTATAGATAAAATTTATTTTAACAATTTACTAGGTTGTATTAAGTGTCCACTTTTTTGAGTGCATGTATTGTCGGTTGTAGTTCTATTATTCCGAAGGACAGTGTAACCTTTTATTTGATTGTAAGCTGCACCTAGAATACAATATAACATAGTATTAAGTACATGTTTTTAGGTTAATTAATGCTTACTGCATTTTAAATATAGATGTTAGTATCATAAACAGGAGTTCAGTATTTGCAGATATAGGGTTGGAAAATATAGGTTTAAAATTTTCATACATATTTTTTATGCTCTTGTTTCTATTTTTTAATATTTAATGTTTATGTGATTATTTAAAATTATTAGCTATTAGGTATTTTGTAGTAAAAACTGTCTTTTTATATGTTAGGAGAATATAACAACAGCTTGCAATTATTTTAAATTGTAAACTACTAGTTATTTTGCAGCAAAAGCTGCTTTTTAGACTGTGTTACTTTAAATTCAGCGTAATTAGCTGTTGGGGTAATTAACGTTGAATCAGTATGTCTGTTAGCATGTATTTAAATTCTAACTGACTCTAATACCAGCGTTTTGTCTGATGAAGTTCGGATATTTATCTGAACGAAAAACGCTGTAGTAGCGTTTAACGTGTATCAGTTTTGTCAGTCTGCTTTTGGTACGGAGACCTGGACAGTTAACCAGAGTGTGTGGACTATATTTTGTATCCCATGTTTGTTTGGGAACTTGAACAGCACTTATTTCAGCTTTAAAAACTGACGCTTTACCCTGGGGAGATGCACCGCTTATTATAAAGTGCAGCATTTTATTGTTCACCAGCTTTTATCAGTTGACTGTTTGGGGCAGAAATCTGAACTGATTCTTTTTGGCTATGCTAGCCTGCTTTTTGGCTTGCTAATTCGGAGACCAGGATTGATTACCTCAGTAAGCGAACATTTTTATACCTTGTGGATAATTGAAAGTTTCGAACTGCATTTATTTCAGTTACAGTCAGCCTGTGCTTTAACTTGGAGAACTGAATTGTTACAGGCAGTGTGTGGATATTGTTTCCGACTTATGGTTAACTGTGGAAACGTGCATTGTTAATAAAATTGTGTGGATCACTAATCAGTGCTCTATTCCTGTGGCTGTTGGAGTCAACATTCGTTTTTGTTACAAGCCACGATGCTTCGCTAGGGATGGCTTGCACCTGTCACCCCTGGGCTTTCGGATATTGGCAAAGGCTCTTGCTACCCCCATAGTGCCTTTTTTAGGCAAGGCTCAAAAGACAAACCCACCTCCATAGGTATCACAAGGGATAAGAAACTAAGAGTAATGCTACTCAATGCCAGAAGTCTAAACCTCAAGATGCATGCACTCGAAACTCTCCTTAGCATGGAGAACATCGATATCTGTGCAGTAACAGAAACCTGGTTCAAGGCTCCCAAGAGCACCCCAGCACTACCAGGTTATACCTCATACCATGCTTTTCGGCCCCAAAACTTGGACCGAACCACAAAGGAGGGGGAGTATCAATATTCGTCAAAGATACCCACACCTCCAGGTTGGTGGCACAGCACAAAGCATCAGAGACTATCCATGTGCAACTAACTGTGGGTAAAACTGCCTTCCAGTTTATAGCCTGCTACAGACCACCCTCCCAAACACAGGAACCCCACTTGGCCTTCCTGAGAATACTGGAAAATATGAAGGTCTCTCCAAACACCATTATATTGGGCGACTTCAACTACCCAAACATAGACTGGGAGCATTACTCTAGCTCCAACACCCTAGCCCAAAGGTTCCTAGAATTTATAAACTCAAATGCTATGGAGCAACTTGTTACCACTCCCACAAGAGGGGAAAACATACTGGACCTGATCATCACCAACATGGGGACACTATGCTCCAGACCAGAAGTGTATCCCTCACTGGTAAGATCAGACCATAAACTAATCTCACTGGATATTCACATCCCGACCCCACCCCCTGCCCAGAAAACCACAGTGAAAAAGTTATCTAAAGCAAATTTCACATGCCTCAAAACCAAGGTGAAATCCTTCAAAGCCCCCGGGCCTGTGGAAAATATGGCCCAGACCGCAGAATCCTTTATAAACGCATTCTATGAACACCTTCAGGAATGCATGGATCATGCAATCCCAAATAAAACCAAGACCCAGTCCTCCAAAGGCAGACGTCCTGTCTGGTGGACCCCAGCCATAAACAAACTATACAATAGAAGGAGGAAGCTACTACATGATAGAGCAAAATCCCAAAAAGGGAAGGCATCTCTGATCAGTATTAGCAAAAACTACGGGCACTCATAAAATCGTCTAAGGCCAGCTTCGAGAGAAAAATTGCACAGGACACTAAGGATAATCACAAGGCTTTCTTTAGTTATGTTAGGAACCTGGGTGGGAATTCCCAGATATGCTCAGAATTAGTCCAAAATGACAAAAAATACACCGAGCCCACAGGCATTGCCAACATCCTAGCTGACAGGTTCAGTGCAAACTTCTCCCCCCTCTCCCCACCAAAAGGGCAAATATCTATCCCAACGGAGTGCTGCCCCCCTGACATCTCAGATGCTCAGGTAAGAGCCGCCCTCTCCAAAGCAAAAAACACAGCATCAATGGGACCAGATGGTGTCCCGGGCTGCGTCCTACATGAACTCCAAGAAGAGCTAAACCCAAACATAAAACTACTGTTCAAACTTAGCCTTACTACAGGATATGTACCCAAAGAGTGGCGTACAGCAACAGTGGTCCCTCTCCACAAAGGTGGTGCCTCAACGGATCCTGGAAACTATCAACCCATAAGCCTGACTAGCTTGGTCTGCAAAGCTATGGAAAGGATCATCATGGACCTCATAAATAAAGATATTGGGGACCTACAGACACTGGATCCTACCCAGTTTGGCTTTGTTAAGGGCAGATCCTGCCTCTTAAACCTGGTCGATTTCTTTGAAACAGTCACCAAGGCCATTGACGAGGGGAAGGTGGTCCACACAGCCTACCTGGACCTCGCAAAAGCCTTCGATACAATATCCCACTCGGGCATTATAGATAAGCTCACCAGCTTAAATATAAACCCCTATGTCACTAGATGGGTTGCAAACTGGCTCAAGGACAGAGCCCACATGGTTAGAATTGCTGGAGCCATGTCAGACTCCAAACCAGTTACAAGTGGTGTCCCACAAGGCTCAGTCCTGGGACCTCTCTTGTTCGGTATATATTTCTCAGCGGTACAGGCCAACACGGAAGGACTGTGGCTGACCAAGTTCGCAGATGACTGCAAACTGGGCACCATAATCAACTCTCCAGCTGACACAAGCATCCTCCAAAAGGGCCTCATAGAAACAGACAACTGGTGCCAGAGGCATGGCCTCAAGCTAAACGCCAAAAAGTGTATAGTCATCCCCTTTGGCAAAAACAAAGTGCCCACAAATTACCACATAGGTGGTAATCCATTAAGTACAGAATAAGTCATTAGGGACCTGGGGACCCAAGTTGATAGCAATCTCTCATTTGACAACCACGTGGCCAAAGTGGTTAGAAAAACATTTTATATAGCCCACCTAATCATGAAGGGATTCACATCTAGATCAGGGGAGGTCATCATACCTCTTTACTCATCCCTCATCAGGCCCATAATTGAGTACAATGCCCCTTTTGGGATGTACCTTACCAGACACCTGCAGCAACTGGAAAGACCCCAAAAGTACCTCACCAAGAGGATCAAAGGGCTCAAACAGATGCCATATGCTGCCCGGTTAAAGAAACTCCAGCTTTACTCAGTGGCATACCACCTGCTCAGAGGCGATCTGTGCCTGACGTATAAAGCCATGTCCAACCCGGAATTAATGGACATGCTGTACCTCAGAAAATCCAAATCCCATCGAGCTACGCTCGAGAGACTTGAACCTCAGCACTGAAATAAATAGGACATGCTGGAGGGACAGATTCATAACCCAGAGGCTCCCTTCACTCTGGAATAAAATCCCAGTCCAGGTTAGGCAGAGTCCCACATTGACTCTCTTCAAGAGGAATCTTGATGAGTGGATGGGAGATCGTAGGTTTACCCTGGCTATCACTTCTGTGTCACTGTTAGACAGAGGCACAGTATACTAACCTCAAAAAAGGCATAGCAAAATTAATTTAAAATGGGTGGCGAAAGCCAAAGACACTCTGGCTAGGCTTATAAATGCCCTAGGGCAGATAGCCTAGTATGAACCTATGAACCTATGAACCTATTAGTGGCTCATTGTCACATTTCTGAATCGAACACCGCATTGTTAAACCTAACTTCACTGGCATTCCTCTGCCACCCCATGCAACACAGCCCTACCTTTAAACATGTTTCCACATGCTGACACCCATCCATTCAGACACTGGCATGCACATCCATATATTCAAGTACACATACAGATATCCACACAGATACAGTCATGTCCATAAAGACATGTGCAGGCACATATATACCTTTTTACCCAATAGGGCTCCAACACCTCTACCATTTAAGAGAACAGGTGATGGTGTACAAATGTTCTGCTTCACCCAACACATGTGAAGTAGATCACAGTGCAGTACCTTGCTATTAAGATTTCAGTGATATTTCTGGTCGGACTGCACATAGCTAATTACCATTAGTCATATCCCCATTCTGCTATATTTCCATTTTGCCTTCTTATTACTGAACTGGTACAGTGGCCTCCAAATTGCTTGACCTTAAGCCCTTTGCCATCTTACTTTGAAGAACATTGCACAATGTGTTAGGCATTTCTGAATACCAAGGATTATTATTATTTTTCTGTATGTGTTTCAACATATCATTTGTCTACAGATTTCCTATTGTAATGTAATGCTTGCTTCCTTCTTTTTCCTGCCTAAAATAAAAACCTTCTATGGATTTGCCTTAACTGTGTTTTTCCTGCATGCTTGCATTAACAGAAAATGAACACAAGGCATATCATTATCAAATGTATGTACTTTTCATACTTTAAATTCTCCACCCTTTTTTTCATTTAACAGGGGATATGTTTAGCTTGTATATGCTGGACCTATTTGCATATGATGTCCTTAATGGTAGACTTCAAGTTTATGTTTTGTTGAGATTCATGCTTGTTACTAATGCCTTTATGACTTGTTTACTGAGCACTCATCACTAACTTTGATGATGTGAGAGCAAAGCTGGTCACTCTGTCCAAGACTTTCAGTTGAATATGTTGTTTCTTTGCTACTAAATGAATTCTGCAAATATATATATATATATATATATATATATATATATATATATATATATATATATATATACAGTAGCATAGCTGGGGGTGACAGGGACAACTGTCCTAGGTGCAAAGTGTTAGGGGGCACGATCGGCTGATCCCAACCACTCTTTAATGCAATACCACCTTTTAAATGCCACTACTGCATTTGCAGACAAACCTGAGCACTGTAGCTCTCAATGTGTGGACTAAACAGTAGCAACTACAGTTGCAACAGTTTAAAAGTTTTTTTAACTAAAATTTGAGTGCTGTACCATTCCATACAGGCAGGGTGCACATTGTAGTAATTGTTTGCTACATTTGTAGCAAGCAGTTTGCCACAGTTTAAATGAAGAAAGAGAAATTATTTCTTTTCAATAAAATGTTCTAAAGGAGAGTTGGGGGCAGGGCACAGAAATGGGACCTGAATGGTTGGGGTGGGTGTGCCATGCAGTTGGCCACCTGGTTGGTGTGCCAGTAGAAGGATTTTTTTTTTTACTCTTAACTTAAAGAGCTGAGGGATAGGGTTCAAATTCTGTATACACACATGCGCACACACACACATGCGCACACACACACACACACACACACACACACACACACACACACACACACACACACACACATATATATATATATATATATATATATATATATATATATATACTCCCTTCACAAGCTTGAAGTTTCAAAACTTCGAACTGCAAATGTTCAAGACCATAAAATTGAAGTTTTGAAACTTCAAATGTTTTGAATGGAGATTACTGTACAGCATAGAATAGAACATTAACTGTTTTCTTCACTGTAGTCTGATCTGAGTTGGTATATTTATGTAGCAGGGGGTAAGAAGGGTGCAGAGGAGCTTGCCCCCTGCAAAAATTAAAAAAAACAATTATTTTGGTATTATATATTTTTTTTACAATTTTGAAGTTTCAAAACTTCAATCTTATGATCTCGACCATTTGCATTTTGAAGCTTTGAAACTTTGAGCTTATGAAGTAGATCCATATCTATATCTATATCTATATCTATATCTATATCTATATCTATATCTATATCTATATATATATATTTCTAATGAATAATCATCAGTGAGATTGTTCATAGATTCATATGTTAGTAAGTTCATAGGTTTATAGGTGTTTACTAGGCTAATGACCACAAGGACCTTTTTAAGCCTAACGATGCATTCCAAATCTCTGACAAGTTCTGATGCCCTTAACAAATGTAAGCAGGGGCTTGGGAGATGAAACATTTACAAGCAGAGCCCTGGGAGATGAACCATTTACAGTTTGTCTGTGTCCATCAGAGTCATAAGTCCCAAACCAGGAATGAATGTCCTGTTCCCCATTCAATTGTCTAAGTTACACTTGAATTAAGTTAGGGAGGAACTCTGCTTCACATGGATGGTGAGCCTGTTTCAGAGCCAGGGTAGTCTATGGGATAAAATACTGTTATTGTATGGCATTGGAGTAGTAGCTGTGGGATACACACTTCTGCTATGCTGTCTAGACACACATTGACTGCAGTGAGAACAGAACCTCTACCTATCTAAGTGCACGGACTACAGAACACAGTACTTAATGCAAGCGCCACACTTGAATATATATTTTTGTAGGTAGTTACTAAGCATACAGTATCAGAGAAATTAGCCTAGCCCAAATTCCCAATTGGTCCAATGCACTAGTTAAGTGACTTGCTCTAGGACATATAGTAGGCAAATGAAAGCTGAGAGAAGCAAACGCTGTACCACAGAAAGTATCTTATTTATGACTTATGCACTTAATACTCTGTGTTAACTGCTAAACTAAAACGAAAATCATTTATCTAAAGTAATCACTAATGTAAATGAATAAGTTACATTTGCAATTACCAAAACAAAAATGCAAAATAGCTTTTTACATGGGGAGCTCTGCCCCCCCCCCCCCCACACACACACACCCCTGAGGAATTAAATATACTAACTCCAGGGTCTCACAACCATGTACAAAGGAGAATAAAACCTGAATTATGCAACAGTCAGTCTTCTTCCAGAATCAGTGAGCTGGTTACTAGCAGATGACATTGGTGAGTAGGCATACTTTCTGGACCTATTTTCAAAGATATGGTGAAGTTCAATCATAATATAATTCTACCATCTGTGCCATCAACAAATATGAGCATAATTTCAACATGCAATAAATGTGTGCAGTGACAGATCCTATAACACCTATCTGTATAGATATAAATCAAAGAGTAAAAAGGTCACACAGACAAACCAATTAGTAAAAACTACAAGAAATACCTAGCCAAGCTAGAGTTTTAATTGTGTGAAACCTTAAACCTCCTATAATAGAGGCCCATGAGACATATGCAAATGACCCTTAAGTACATGGACATTCAGAAGCCATATGGCTGAAACACTATGTCTTGATTACGTATACATCAACATATGAGTATAAGGGTATGTGTATTCAAATATATATATATATATATATATATATATATATATATATATATATATATAAGATGCATTTTCTACATAACTTTACTCATGTATCTGATATAAATGCAAACTGTTGTACTGCACATAGCCTTATACTCATCTGTTGCACTGAGCTTGTGTCAGTAACAGTCCCATCTACAAAAAAAGAAACATCATGATATCCCTTTGTCAGCCTCTCCCAGTAAATAAAAATATTTATTAACACATAAAACATTTATTCTGTAAAACTGTTGTGCCATCCCTACTATCTATGGGTAGCTTTATCAGTGCTGAAACACATTTTGAAATACTGAGACAAGATAACCTAATAAAATAATTCTCTGACTGTTCTGATGCTTTCATAAATAAAAAATTAACATGGATTTTTACTCAAACAGAAGTCTCTAGCTGATATACTCTGATGCCACATCTGACACATTCAGGTAGATTGAACAGGTTCCAGAGAGCCAGTTACCTTAATACTGTCTTCTATGGATGTAGTCCCATGATAGTGCAAAACGCTGTACACTTGGCCTTGGACCCCACTCTTTACTACTGAGTTTTATCCAAACAGAAAAATAGCACAACCAAATTAAAATAAAAAGGCCCTATTACTTAGCTTAGGCATCACTACTAAAACAGATATTATTCTATGTATGGAGAAATAGTTTTCATATCCAGGAAACATGCCTGGCTCAGAGTTTTCTGTTTTTTCTCTTAACATCGTCCATGGAGTTATGTCACATTAAATAAAGTTAAATGCTACAGGATCCTAAACATCTAACCAGGGATAATTTTATATGACTATTGTGATCTACTGTCTTTTAAATATTGTTTTTTTTTTTTTTAAGTATGTGAGAAGGCTATACATCTACTAACAGAGAATGATTCAGCTCTAGTAAAAGGCTTGGAAGCATCTCAGAAGGCCTTGCTGTTCACATCCATTTTTATAATAGGCATAGTGATTTATATGAAGTTGTCAGACAGATGTCCAACTGCCTTGTGTGAAAGTTAAAGCCATCTGTTGCTCCCAGTCTGGAATCATTTATTTCAGTTTTTGTAGGTCTCAAATCTGAAATGTCAGCATTTCAAAAATAGTTATTAATAAAAAGATCATTTGTTTAAAAGAAAGGTCTACAGCAGACAAAAATGTTTTGTATTATGTATTCTCTTGAGTTGGCATATATCGGCTGAGCCTGACTTTATTACTGGTTCAAGTAAAATGAAATAATCCAGCATTTATCAAAAATAAATACATGGCTGTGTTCTGAAGATAATCTAAGCACTGTTATACTTGATTTGTAAAATAAGCTCTTTGTCAAAGTTTTAAATAAACATTTCTAACAGTGGTGTGTTGCTATAACAGAGAACAATGCTGCTAAGTGCCAGTCTCATTATCAGATAATAATATCATGTAAGTGCAATACCGTAAGTAAGGAGATCCCTCTTCCTAAATGATGGTGGTTTTGCCTGCAGACCAGTCCCTAAAGAGAAAAACAAATATATATATAAAATGACTACCCTAACACACTGAAAATAACACTTCAAATGTAAACTATTCCCTGTACATGAAACTAATGTTTTATGTACACTATTTCATGAATGTGAGAATAATATCCAAACTAAACTTTTCAATAAACATCTACTGCAGCATGTGAGATTAATAAATATATACTTTTGTATGTATTTGTCAGCTAATGCAGCATCAGGCAATTAGTGCAGATTCTTGTAGTTGGTGGAGAGGATTAAGGGTCTGAGGTCTTAACAAGCTGCTTCCTGTAGCACAGGATTCAAGGTTTGATTCCTTCTGCCAGTATTTGTCAACTGCCTGACTCTGAGCAAGACGCTTAACCAGACAATGGGGTCACCCCTGAAAGGGGGCACTTTTGACCAATAGGCTTATAAAGGTATAAAAAATAAACTTAAGAAAAAAGATAAGGTTGAACATGTACATGTAATGCTGTCTGTCTTCATCTCTAAATCTATCTGCCCATCTGTCTATATATACATATATATATGCTGAACTGCCCTAATAGTAATAGATGAGGCTGACTACAGATAATAAAATTCCTAGGTTATGCTTCTTTCTTATTTTTATTTTTGTTTTTTTTTTTCTTCCAGAATCAGTGAGCTGCATACTAACAGATGAGAATGGCGAGTAGGCATAATTTATGGATCTATTTTCAAAGATATGCCCACCCATCACTCGCACATTATACCATAGTCTGCAGAATCAGCTGGCATAAACTATTTTAGAAATTTGTACCACAAAGCTTCCCACCATGAAGCTTGTCTCCACAATTAATTAGCCAGCACAGAAATAAGTATTGAAAGCATGATCATTAATTTTATCTCAGCTATTCACTGGGTAAAAGAACGGGGAGGGGAACTAACCACTCGGTGAACTGTTGCATGTAATTTCATCATCATTGTATTTCTTTGTTAGAATTTCATTATTATGTAATGCCAAGTCTGCCTGCAATAAAATGTGTGTGGCCCATTTTGCAGTTATTTTTATCTTTCAGATTTGCAGACAGGTCATGCTGGTTGAGGGTGGGGGTTAACAAGATATATGAAGGAATGAAGATTGTATAAAAGACTGTTTTAGCCTCTGCTTCAACCACAGCATACAGTACTACAGTACTGGTGGTCCAAAAACAATTGGTTGCATCAGACAGGAAGTGAGACAGACAATGCATTTAGGTAAAAGTGCAATGAAAATTTTGTTTAAGAAAACAGCAATTTTAGCTGTAATTTCTATCAGCTATTAGTGTAGTTGTCAAACACACATCTCTTTTTCTGCCTCCTTTTCAATGAGGGTATTTATTCCAGCACTTTGGCTTTGCCAAGGTTGTAATATTATTAAGAATAGTCACACCTTGGTGTGAGTAGAAGTTATCAGTGAACTGAACTGGAAAGTTAGGTTACCCCTTACAGTAGAGAAAAAGTGTATCACATCAGCCTTATGGTATAAAGAATGTAAGTATCACATAATATTATATTATTCAAAAAAGTTATAATATTTTAAACGGAGACAAATACCACAAGACCTTAGGCAACAAATGGGATATGATATTTTACTATGGTTGCTATGAGACATTTGCTGAGGGTAAGGCTTGAACATGTAGGGATAGGAAAGCATATGTTTGGATATCACTTATCATAATTTTTTTAAAAAGAGAAGCCTCTCAGATATAAATTTGAAATGTGACCTTTCTTACATCTCTGCATCATTTGTGCTACAAAAGTACCACTACAACATATTTTGTCTTTTGTGCACTAGCAGGGGTACATGCATAAACAGAGAGATACTTTAAAAACAGTTTAAAAAATAATACCCTGTAATGCACCAAGCAAGTTTATTTATTAGTTGGATGACTGATACTGGTTTTGCTGAAACCAAGTTTGTCAAAAATAAATGACTGAAGGTCCAACTTGCAAGCAAGAGACATAATGTCCCTGATGGTTTTTAACCCCTAAATTATTAGAGAGGGGAATGCAAGAAGTCTCTTCATGCATAACCAGTGTGGGACTGCATTCTCCAGAAATAAATAAAATATGCAGCATGTCCATTTTGCTGGTCATGTTCACTCAAACCCTTTCCAGTAATTTGTACTGTAGGGAGACGAACAAGATTCAGGTTACCGGATAAGAGTACATACAGATTGCTGAGCAGTTATACTTTTCCATGTGTGTGTGTGTGTGTGTGTGTGTGTGTGTGTGTGTGTGTGTGTGTGTGTGTGTGTGTGTGTGTGTGTGCGTGTGTGTTATGTGTATGCTCTTTTGTGTTTGTTTGTCTGGGTGCTTATTCTAAGACTCTAAGACTCAAGAACCATGCCAGAGTTACTAAGGATCAGTGATTGGATTTGGTACTTTTTATGGCTTTTGTCAATATATGTAAGTGTTACATTGTTAGAATGTGTCTGCTAAACAATAATTATTTTGATGTTGGTACAGAAGCAAAGAAATCTGTCAGTGGCAGACATATTAGAATGTGAAATCATATGTGTGTGTGTGTGTGTGTGTGTGTGTGTGTGTGTGTGTGTGTGTGTGTGTGTGTGTGTGTGTGTGTGTGTGTGTGTCCTGAACAAAGGAAGCTTCAGCAATCTGTACATTTCTCCCCATATAAAAATATCTGTCACCAATAACCAAAATTCAGAGATCTGGTGAGGCAAAGGTTATTCAACAAACAAAATACTCAAATGAGATCGCACAAGAGTAGTGGGACTAGTCAGTTACAAGTGAAGACTCAAATCAAAACCTAGAGTCAGTGTAGTTAGTTAACATAAACAGTGTATTTTTTTGAAAGTGGGGAGAAATCCATGCATAGAGCTTACAAACACCTCACTGAGATGAGCTAATGCCAGAAGTAAACTCTGGTCCCTAAAGCTAATAGACAGCAGGCATAACATATGCACAGTTATACTGCTCTGCCATTGATGTAATTCAAGGGATTAGAAAACCAGCAACTTTATTCCTCCCAAACTGTATTATTCTGAAGGTGAGAGAAAGGTGGAGGGCCAAGAAGGGACGTATGAAAACATCAAAACCATTACATAGGCAGTAATGGATGTGAGAAACATCTGAAACATGCGAGTCAGTAACACAATCCTAACATGATGTCAAACATGTGAGACAGTAACACAATCCTAACATGATGTCAAACATGCGAGTCAGTAACACAATCCTAGCATGATGTCAAACATGCGAGTCAGTAACACAATCCTAACATGATGTCAAACATGTGAGACAGTAACACAATCCTAACATGATGTCAAACATGCGAGACAGTAACACAATCCTAACATGATGTTAAACATGCGAGTCAGTAACACAATCCTAACATGATGTCAAAAATGCGAGTCAGTAACACAATCCTAACATGATGTCAAACATGCGAGTCAGTAACACAATCCTAACATGATGTCAAACATGCGAGTCAGTAACACAATCCTAACATGATGTCAAACATGCGAGTCAGTAACACAATCCTAACATGATGTCAAACATGCGAGTCAGTAACACAATCCTAACATGATGTCAAACATGTGAGACAGTAACACAATCCTAACATGATGTCAAACATGCGAGTCAGTAACACAATCCTAACATGATGTCAAACATGTGAGACAGTAACACAATCCTAACATGATGTCAAACATGTGAGACAGTAACACAATCCTAACATGATGTCAAACATGCGAGTCAGTAACACAATCCTAACATGATGTCAAACATGCGAGTCAGTAACACAATCCTAACATGATGTCAAACATGCGAGTCAGTAACACAATCCTAACATGATGTCAAACATGCGAGTCAGTAACACAATCCTAACATGATGTCAAACATGCGAGTCAGTAACACAATCCTAACATGATGTCAAACATGTGAGACAGTAACACAATCCTAACATGATGTCAAACATGCGAGTCAGTAACACAATCCTAACATGATGTCAAACATGTGAGACAGTAACACAATCCTAACATGATGTCAAACATGTGAGACAGTAACACAATCCTAACATGATGCCATCATAACACCGGTATAGCTAAGTGGTATAGAAAGTAATAATTAGTAAACTAAAAGTGTTTTCTTCCTAATGCAGTACGTTTATTTAAATCTAATTCCATTGATGTTTGATCAAAAAGCTTTAGATATTTTCTATCAGATAACAATATTCCACCTCAAAATTCATTTCCATTTTATTATATCACAGCTAAATACCATCTATAAAGAATACCACAACAATGAAAATGTGCAGCTATAACTGCATGTTTTAGTACAGATTCACAAATTCATAATTTTTTTAAGGACAACTGAGTCACATGACCATGCCTTCCCTCAGGTAGCAGCTCTTTTTTTCCAGGAGGGCCATGCCAGTCAATCCTGGATTAAATTTGTGGATACCTATTCAGTCATCTAGTAATGTTTAAAGAAAATACTGAGTCACACTATTTAATATGCAGAGGAAATTTATTCTATTTCAGAGGTTTGGCAGGTGCTGAGTTATAAACCTATCCCCTCCATTGTGTTTGATTTATCTGTTGATAAATATTTTAGTATTTTAGTATCAGTGCAAAGAAATGCATAATAGTATCCTTTGGAAAAACAGCCATCCCTGGAAATCACCTCATTGACAATACACACTTAAGAGTAGAGCTAGTAGTCAGGGATTTGAGAATGCATGTAGACAGAAGCCTGATCTTTCAACGTCATGTGTCTACAGTGGTGAGAAAATCATTTGGCAATGCACAACACATAAGCAGGAGTATGGCATTTAGGTCCAAGGATGTCACTGTTTTCCTGTGCTAAGCTCTAATTTGGGGAATCATTGAGTACAATGTACCCTTCTGTATAGATCACATCAGGCATTTGTAACAGCTGCAGCATCCACAGATGTTCCTCACAAAAGAATACAGGGTGTAAACATGTCCTACACTGATGTCCTTAAAACCCTACCCCTGTGCTCAGTTTTTTACAGTCTGCTCTACGGTCATGTATGCCTGATCTACAAAGAATAGTCTAATCTTGTTCCAATGGACCTGTTGCACACCTACAAAATTAATATCTGCAACAGGCACCATTGGAAGCAGAGTCCTTCATCTACCAAATTCAAGGGTAACTTAGACTTGTGGAGGGGAAATTTACCCATGATTTAGCACCCATAGGTTCATAGCAGGCTATACTGCTCAGACAAGCTCCATGTGGGTTTACAGAGTGGTCCTAGCAGCAAGGAACTCGAAAAAGTGACTACCTTCTGGATTTAAGTATCTTTGCTTTTTTTTCACTGAAAATAGCTTCTGCTGCTTACTTTAAACTAGCCTGAACTGTTTTTTTACTGATTACTGCATTTATTTTAAAAATTGCACTTAAAGTTACATTTAGTCGAATTTAGTCGAAAGCTTGCTTGTTTGTTTGTTTGTTTAATTGAACTGTGGAGGCTGCCCACTAAAGTGTGCTAGCCTGTGTAACTAATTTATCACTGTCTCTGCATTTTCTGTGTATTTCTGCAAAAAAAACAAAAAAACAAAAAATAATCCTTGTTTTCCTGCCTTTTTCGACTAGTTTAGACCAGTATACAGGCATTGCTGTATTCTGGGCTGTGGTGTAGTTCCTGTGTTGTCCATTACCTTACTTGGATAAAAGGAAGTTTCTTTGCTCACCAGTGGGAGTGGGGAGCCTTGAGCAGCCTACCTATCCTTGGGGGAAGTGACCTCAGCACAAGAAGCTGTTAGTAATTGGTTGTTTGGGACCATTCCTAGCTCTTTTGTAGTTCACTGCTTAAAATCCGCCTTTGTACGGCTTTGCGCGGTCGTGCGCATAGCGCAGCGCCAGTTAAACAAGGATAAACTTTTTCTGGCTCCGCCAAGTCTGCTCTTCAATTTTTCCCTTAGAACTGTTCTACTTGCAATCTAAACAGCCTATACTCTATCTGAAAAGCTCAGCACTTGCTCCTAAAGCATTTTGTATACAGGTAAAGCACTCTTAAACAAACGAAAAGTACTTCATTCACCTAAATTCTGTTGAGTACCCATTTCCCTATAGGTCCTTTCTGACTCAGTTACACAGCAATCTTTTTCACTATTTCTAGCATGTCGAAGGGTCAGTTGCTAGCATCCTCTCCTGTTCAGCAGGTGAATCTGGGAATCTTGAGGCAATGTTACAATTGCCTCATGTACACAGACAACCCTCTCCTCCTCCCAACAAATACAAATATATGCGAGAGATGCAACTATATAGCCAAACTGGAGGCTGAGCTCTCTCAATTCAGTACTGGCAAGACCAGTCAGGAGGAGAAGGTAACCACGCACACCACAAACCCAGTCTCACATAGAACTATCACAACTGCAAACCAAACACATAAACACACAAAAACATACTCGGAGGCGCTGATTAAAAATCTACCAAAACAACAGAGGCCTCCAAAGCAGACACCCAAGCAACCACCACCTCAAGACATAGAAAATGCAACACATAGTTCACAAAGTCAGTGTGCTAAACAGTCACAGCCCTTAAGGCCAAACAACATGCCAGACACACTTGTAATAGGTGACTCCATAGTCAGGCACACTGACGTCCCGCTCACCAGACTGAACAAGGAGAGGGTCACAGTAAGCTGCCTGTCGGGAGCTAGAATCCGCCACATAACACAAACACTCAGGTCACTCCACAGCAAGTACAAATATGACTCGGTCATTGTACATGCAGGTGTGAACGACCTGAGACGTACCTCCCTGGACTACATGAAACGAAACATAGAGGAGCTCTCTGATTATGTAGCCCAGGCCGGTATGACCCTGACCCTGAGCAGCATCTTACCCTCACCAAGAATGATGCCACAGTACAAAGACAAAATGATCAGTTTTAACAATTGGCTTAATTACTGGTGTCATTCTAAGGGGATCCTGTGTCTGTCTGCTTGGGATGGCATGCTTGACAAGCCACTCTGCTTCGCAAGGGATGGTTTGCACCTGTCACCCCTGGGCTTCCGGATATTGGCCAAGGCTCTTGCCACCCCCATAGTGCCTTTTTTAGGCAAGGCTCAAATGACAAACCTACCTCCCTAGAAAACACAAGTGGAAAAAAACTAAGGGTAATGCTGCTCAATGCCAGAAGTCTAAACCTCAAGATGCACGCCCTCGAAGCCCTCCTCAGTATGGAGAACATCGATGTCTGTGCAGTGACTGAAACCTGGTTCAAGGCTCCTGAGAGCACCCCAGCACTATCAGGTTTTACCTCATATCATGCTTTCCGGCCCCAAAACTTGGACAGAACCACAAAAGGAGGGAGTATCCATTTTCATCAAAGATACCCACACATCCAGGTTAGTGGCAACGCACGAAGCATCGGAGACTATCCAGGTGCAACTAACCATAGGCAAAACTGCCTTACAGTTTGTAGCATGCTACAGACCACCCTCTCAAACTCAGGAACCCCACACAGCCTTCCTGAAGACACTGGAGAGTATGAATGTCTCTCCAAATACCATCATTTTGGGAGACTTCGACTACCCAAACATAGACTGGGAACATTACTCAAGCCCCAACACTCTAGCCCAAAGGTTCTTAGAATTCATAAACTCAATTGCAATGGAACAACTAGTCACCATTCCCACAAGAGGAGACAATATACTAGACCTGATCATCACAAACATGGGGACAAAATGCTCCACACCGGAAGTACATCCCTCTTTGGTAAGATCAGACCATAAATTAATCTCACTGGAAATCCACATCCCGCCCCACCCCCTGCACAAAAGACCACAGTGAAGAACTTCTCAAAAGCAAACTTCACACTTCTTAAGACTGAAGTGGTATCTTTCAAGGCCCCTGGGCCAATGGAAACCACAACCCACACTGCTGAATCCTTTGCAAATGCCTTCTATGGGAACCTTCAAGAATGCATGGATCATGCAATCCCAAATAAAACCAAGACCCATTCCCCCAAAGGCAGGCAACCGGTCTGGTGGGCCCCAGCCATAAACAAACTTTACAACAGAAGGAGGAAGCTATTACATGACAGAGCAAAATCCCTAAAAGCAAAGGCATCTCTGATCAGTACTAGCAAAAAACTACGATCACTCATAAAATCATCCAAGGCCAACTTTGAGAGAAAAATTGCAAATAACACAAAAGACAATCACAAGGCCTTCTTTAGCTATCTTAGAAACCTGGGTGGAAACTCACAGATATGCTCAGAGTTAGTCCAAAATGACACAAAATACACTGAACCCACTGACATTGCCAACATTCTGGCAGACAGGTTCAGTGCAAATTTCTCCTCCCCCCCCACAAAAGGAGAAATAACTATCCCAGCAGAATGTAACATCCCTAACATCTCAGAAGCCCAGGTGAGAGCCGCCCTCTCTAAAGCTAAAAACACAGCATCAATGGGACCGGATGGTGTCCCGGGCTGTGTGCTACATGAACTCCCAGAGGAACTAAACCCACACATAAGGCTGCTGTTTAATCTTAGCCTTATCACAGGATATGTACCCAAAGAGTGGCGTACGGCAACAGTGGTCCCACTTCACAAAGGCGGTGCTTCTACGGACCCTGGAAATTACCGCCCCATAAGCCTGACGAGCCTGGTCTGCAAAGCTATGGAGAGGATCATTATGGAACTCATAAACAAAGACATTGGGGACCTACAGACATTGGATCCTACCCAATTTGGCTTTGTCAAGGGCAGATCCTGCCTTCTGAACTTGGTCGACTTTTTTGAAACAGTCACTAAGGCCATTGATGAGGGTAAGGCAGTTCACACAGCCTACCTTGACCTTGCAAAAGCCTTTGACACAATACCTCACTCGGGCATCATAGACAAACTCACCAGCTTAAAAGTAAACCCATATGTCACAAGATGGGTTGCAAACTGGCTCAAGGACAGAACCCACAGGGTCAGAGTTGCTGGAGCTATGTCAGACTCTAAGCCAGTCACAAGCGGTGTCCCACAGGGCTCAGTCCTGGGACCCCTCTTGTTCGGCATTTATTTTTCCGAGGTACAGGCAAACATAGGAGGATTGTGGCTGACAAAGTTTGCAGATGACTGCAAACTGGGCGCCATAATTGATACTCCAGTGGACACAAACATCCTTCAGAGAGGCCTCATAGAAATGGATAATTGGTGCCAGAGCCATGGCCTTAAGCTAAACGCCTAAAATGTATAGTCATACCCTTTGGGAAAAACAAGGTACCGACAAATTACCACATAGGCGGTAATCCATTAAGTACAGAAGAGGTAATCAGGGACCTAGGGACCCAGGTAGACAGTAACCTCTCATTTGACACTCACATTGCCAAAGTGGTTAGGAAGACCTTCTATATTGCCCACCTTATCATGAAGGGTTTCACATCTAGATCAAGAGAGGTCATTGTGCCCCTGTACTCTTCTCTTATCAGGCCAATGATTGAGTACAATGCCCCATTTGGGATGTATCTCACCCAACACCTGCAGCAGTTGGAAAGACCCCAAAAGTTCCTCACCAAGAGGATAAAGGGTCTTAAACATATGTCATATGCTGCCCGACTGAAAAAAAACTCCAGCTCTATTCAGTCGCATACCGCCTACTCAGAGGTGATCTGTGCCTGACGTACAAGGCCATGTCCAATCCTGAATTAATGGACATGCTCCACCTCAGAAAATCCAAATCCATCAGAGCCACGAGAACAAGTGACTTAAACCTCAACACAGAAATAAATAGAACGTGCTGGAGGGACAGATTCATAACCCAGAGGCTCCCTACACTCTGGAACAGAATCCCAGTCCATGTTAGGCAGAGCCCCTCACTGACTCTATTCAAGAGAAATCTCGATGAGTGGATGGGAGATCGTAGGTTTACCCCGGGAGTCATCTCTTTGTCACTACTAGACAGAGGCATAGTAAACTAAACCCTAAAAGGGCATAGTATTCTCATCCTAAGGGGTGGTGTAAGCCACATACACTCTGGCTAGGCTTATAAATGCCCTAGGGCAGATAGCCTAGTACGAACCTATGAACCTATGAACCTATAGGTTCATAGATTAGTACTAAGCTAACTGCTCTTGCGAGCCATTTTAAGCCTAGCCAATTATCCCTTGTGAGACTCAAACCCTTCACCTTGTGTTTGTAAGGCAAACACCTTAACCATTAGCCACCCTCCCAGCCTCCTCCCAGAGGAAGCCTGTAAATAAATGCCTGACCACCCTTCATCAAAGTCTATAACCAATCCTACAAAATAAATAAATAAAAATTGCCCTGGAAAATCAAATTGTGTCAGATATATTTGGGAAAGCATGGCAAGACTTAAAAAATATCCATAGTGCAGTCAGCCTAGAAATCATCTATGAACCTATAAATAGAGAAGAAGGGCATGCTTTCCCACAGGTATTCATATAGACTATGTACTCTACCAACCAATTCTGCTATAGCTGTATTGGTGTCCACTTGTCCCTGTTATATGTCCCTGCTCAAATATTAAGGAGTGATTAGGGAAAGACTCAGCTGTGGAGGGTGAGAGTATTCATTTTATATCTGGACACTGGTATGCAGACCCCCCTGGGGTCATTGTCACTCTCAGTGGAGCTATTGGCAACTAAAGGGACTGTACTACAGGTAATGAGACCACTCCTATGACAGACATACTGTCACCTTCCTGTCCATGGGTGCCAGAAATTGGAAGAAGGTGGGGATGTAGTCATCATATTGTCTGAGTCTACTACTGATACTGTGACTCCTGATGATAGAAGGATTTAGCTGCCATTATCAGTGGAGTCAGACAGTTTGCTGACAGCAGGAAGGCCTATATCCATGTTAGAAGATCCTGATAACATGACACCTGAGGAAAGACCAAAATAAAATTGCCCAAATTAAGGATAAACACTTCACAAACACCTGCATCCCAGTAAAACTACTCCTATATTTATTTATTTATTTTATTTGTCTTTGTTGACTGAAAAGTTTTTGGTTACCCATCCACTCATCCAAATTACACCTAAAAAGGCCCAACAAGGGCCTTTCTTTAACATGAATAGGAAGCTTATTCCAAAGGTGGGAAAAATCTGTCTCTGACAAGTTCTGTTGATGTCACATACCAGGTTAAGGTCCTTTGAGTGAGTGACCCATGTGCCATTTGACTTGCAAATGTGCAGCATTTACATTAAAGCTGGGTCAGAGATTGCTCTATATGCAAGGCACGGGTTGCCTCCGGGCAGTCTATATGACAAAGAGTAAGCTGACAATGAGTTCAGTCTGTCCACATAAGATAGATCTTGAAGACACTGAATTTTCTTTGTAGGGAACCTTTGTGGTCTCTCCAATTGCTGCAGGTGTTTGGAAAGGAACATACTAAAGGGAACATTGTGTTATAACCTCTTTTTTTCTCGAGACAATGCCCTGATTTATGAGATGAACAATATAACATGCCCTTCTTACCACTGTGGAGACATGGTGATTGAAGTTAAGGTTGCTGTCGACCTCTGTGATCAGATCTCTTACCACTGACACTGTGCTTAAAGCATTGCTATTGATGTGATAGTTTGCAGGAACATCACCTTTGCTGAAAGGGATGATAATGCATTTTTTTGCATTACGTTTAAGACCATGACTTTGGCACCAGTCATTAGTCTGTGTAAGACCTTCTAGCAGTTTGATGACATCGTTAGGGTATTCCATGATCGCTTCCAGTCTACAGTCATCAGCAAACTTTGTCAGCCACAGTCCTTTAGTTTTAGCCTGTGCTTCAGAGAAGTAGACTCTAAATAGTAGGGGTCCCAGAACTGATCCCTGTGGAACACCATTGGTTACAGGTCTGCTGGAGGAGGTAGAGTTCCCTATTTTGACCACATGAGTACAATCAGTGAGCCAGTTTGCAACCCACCTGACAATATATGGGATGATACCCAGCTGGGTGAGTTTATTAATGATGCCTGAGTGGGGAATTGTGTCAAAGGCCTTGGCTAAGTCTACGTAGGTCTTATGCACAGATTTGCCCTTGTCTAGGGCTTTGGTGACTGTCTTGAAGAAATCCACCAAGTTTAGCAGACATTATCTCCCCTTGACAAAGGAAAACTGTGTCGAGCATTTGGAGATTTCCTATATCTTTGTTAATAAGGTCCATGATGATTCCTTCCATGGCCTTGCAGATAAGGCTGGTCAGGCTAATGGGTCTATAGTTCTCAGGGTCCATGGATCCACCCGCTTTGTGCAAAGGGATGACAGTAGCTGTTTTCCTTTCAGCTGGGATGAAGTCAGTGCTTTGGTTGTGATTGAAAAGTGTGCCCGGTGGTGATGGTAATTCCTGTTTTAACGCATGTAGAACACAACCAGGATGTTGTCTGGTCCCAAGTCTGCTATATTCACAGGTTCTGTATACGTAGTACCATTAACTATGAGTTCAGTGCAAATCTGGGCCTTACCTTTGAGGTTACAGATGTAACTAAAGAATGCCTTGTGGTTATCCTTAGATAAGGAAGCTAATTTGCAGTGGTATGTCAATGGAAGATGGTTGTAGCAGCAACACCAATCACATATATGTCTGGTACAGTAGGGACTGCACAGGGAAAATGTGTTTTATGTGACTGTCACCCAAGATGTCATAACAATGGGGAGGATGTCTGTGTGATGTAAGCATCCAGACATGAACAGTAAGGAGGACATCTAGCAGGGATGTTATATACAACTGGGGTAGGGCACATACTGTGAAGCTATGCAAATTGATTTGCCTGAATAAGAGATAATCTCAGCAGAGGTCTCCAGCAAGTGGGACACAGGTAAAGGCTCATGGACAACATTACAAGAAGCAAGCAGAGTCATTGACAATATCAAAATAATAAGTAATCCCATGCCTCTGACATAACATGTGATTTAGAGTGATCAGAGAGGATTTTGCACAAACAAACTTGTACAACTATTATGATATGTCCACACTCTATGAGGGTAATCACACACACTGTCCTGGCACCATAACATCTGCTGAAGGTGTTAGGAGGGACACTGCTGTACTTGTATGGGACACTGCTGTACCTGTATGCAACATTATGATTAAAACAGGCTAGTTCACTGGTGTGCATGGCATATATATGTGTATGTGTGTGTGTGTGTGTGTGTGTGTGTGTGTGTGTGTGTGTGTGTGTGTGTGTGTGTGTGTGTGTGTGTGTGCGTGCGTGCATGTGTGCGTGCGTGCGTGTGTGTGTGTGTGTGTGTGTGTGTGTGTGTGTGTGTATACATATATATATATATACATATATATATATATCTATATATAATTATATATATGTGTCTATATATATATATATATATATATATATATATATATATATATATATATTTTTTTTTAAAATTTGTTTACCAGGATAGTCCAACTGGGTCAGGAACCCATTTTCAGCGGAGGGCTGGGGAGATAATCTCCAAAAAGTACAAGAAAGTTTGACATTATACAAGAACAAGGAAGTTTTATATTATACATGAACAAGGTACTAGCAAGTATTAAATTATACAATAAAATGCAATAGGACATACTGAGTAAGTAAAAATAGGTAGATATAAATAATACTAACAATGTGCTACACTAGCTAGAGTAATGGAAAAAGATTACACTATACATATATATATATATATATATATATATATATATATATATATATATATGTATGTATATAT
>NC_056726.1:1285657899-1285820399 GCF_019279795.1 Protopterus annectens | reverse complement strand
TTGGTCTGATTATAGGGTGCGATGTCCACATTATACTTGGGTTGTGTGTTTGTTTTCCTGATGTGACAAATCCCACCATGTTTTCTTGTCATTGCAGGTGTTGTCATGGCTGTGACAGCAACCTTTGATGTGTGTTGATACTGTCTGTATTATACTAATATCACAGCTGCAGTTAATGATTGCACACAATCTGTAGTCCTTCAGACAGCTGTTTGGACACAAGATATGTATGTCATCTGTGATGTCCATCACTTAAATAATGGACAGGAAGCAGCCTAGCAGACAGCCCCGATGTATGGACCTGATCACTGGACCTGAGATATAGGTCACTTCACACATGTCAACATAATTAGATGTCACGTATGTGATATAGTGGTATACCCACTTGGTGATATAGGTGTATATAGCCACATCTGACAGTGCAGAGTGAATACCTCAGTGTGGATTTGTGTCAAATGCGTTGGGCTTGTCAAATTCAAAAAGCTGATAGTGTTGTCATCATACATGCCCTTGATGATCTCCTTGATGACATGTAACAGATGTAACAGACATGATATAGCATTAACAACTCACACAGGTCTATTGCACACAGCTGGCATATCAGTAGTGTCCATTTAGAAAAGGTCCACGATGACATGTTGGTTTACCTCACAGATGAGGAGAGTCAGGATGTGTCTATACATACATGCATTGCGTGCTGTCTCTCCCCCCAAACTCACATGGATGCATGTTGGAAACACCCTTCTACAGCAACACAGCATGTATTCAACTATGTCAGGAAGGTTTATGTGATGAGTGCTTGGTCCTTTACTGTTTGGAATCTATTGGAATCTGTTTCTTGACAATTCAGGCTAAAGTATACAGCCTCTGGTTTACCGTGTTTGCTGATTCTTACATATTGGGAGCAATCATTGAGTCCACTTGTGAAGATACTACAGGAAGAGCTATTACAGAAAAATGATTGGTGACAAAGGCACACTGTCTACAGATAAATGTAAAAATGTATCTTTATTTTGGCCATCTGCAAAGTGGAATTCCCTGCTAATTACAGCATTGACAACAGTCCTGCTATGCTGAAACCCAGTAACGCAAGCACTGGGAATGGACATACATAGCACTCTGAACTTCAACCACCAAGTGTCCACACTGGTATTGAAAGCATATGTTGTCCACATCATAAGTCATACCATCGTATTCAGATCTCAGGATTATATTACAGCACTCTACTTGAACGTCATCAGAACACTAACACAGAGTCTGAATGTAGAGATGATAAGTCAGCAAGTATAGAAGTGTATTATTGCTGAAATTGAATTCATCCTCAAGTGTTGGTGAGTACCTTCGTGAGGTGGACCCTGTTTTTCACAAAATCTCACCAAGACGACACTGATATATAGACTGTATTTATATAGCATATATCATGGACAGAAGTAAATTAAAAAAGGATAAAAAGTGCCCAGTCCTGATAGGCACACTCGTGCCAGGATTGGAAAAGATGACAGTGTAGAATCCACAAAATACGGAAACATTCCTACAATGGGGACAGACCAGGCACAGGGGGAGGATGGACCCCCTGTTGTAGAAGGAGGTAGTAGTGCACAAAAATCACAACACCTGATAGGCCAAAGAAGAACCATAAAGACAATAAAGTGGACTGTTGAGGATAAGAAAGCAATTATGTATTGTTACTATTATGCAAAAGCCCAGAATTTCCAGACACAAGATATACAACATGATTAAGAGAGAAATTAGAGGAAAGAAAACTACTTCCACAGGAAAAACTGTCAGAAGCTTCAAATGAAAAATTTGTGTTCATTAATACAATAGATTTGTGAAAAACAGTATATAGATCAAGAAACTTTGATATGTTCTGAAAAAGAAGCATCTGAGAAAGTGGGAAAATATAAACAATAAAAACTAGAGATATTTGAAATTATAAAAAAGAAATATGGACATGGGAAAGAAAGAGAGATTTGATATAGTACAATATTTATGCAGAAGAGAAAGCCAAATTAATCAATATAAAGAAGGCAGCCACAAAGATATTCAAAGAGAAATACAGGCAAAGACACCTGGATATGGATAATTTCACAATAAAAATATCACAAAGAGGGAATGTAGAAAAGAAGATTACTAAAGTAGAAGTTAAAAATAATAGAAGTTGAACTTATGGAATGCCTGTGAAGTGAAGGATTTGGTGTAGAAGGTCCTACACAGGTTACATCACAGCATGATGGAACAAGTTCCCAAAGTGAGGAGAAACAGGAAGATCAGGAGACATCTGAAGAAGAAATATGGATATGGGACAGAAAAAAATATTTAATATGGTGTAATATTTATGCAAAGGAGAAAGCAAAACTAACCAATACAAAAACAGCAGCACCAAAGATATTTGAAGAGAAACACAGGCAAAGGAATCTGGACATGGAAAACTTTACAATACAAAAAATAAGGAGACAAAGAGGAAAAGTAGAAAAGGAGATTAGCAATGGCGAAGTTAAAGAAATAGAAATTGAGGTTATGGAGTAACTGCGAAGTGAAGGATTCAGTGTAGAAAATCTAATTCAGAAAGTACCACAACAGGATGGAGCAATGGATATCCAAAATAAGGGGAAATCAGTGGAACAGGAAGCAACTGGTCAGGTGACATATGAAGACATTTTGAAGCCTTCCACAGGAAACCAGTATAAATGTTCACTTGAAGCTAGACAGTAAATTCCCTTCTTTCAACTAAAGTCTTCCAATCACTATAGAAAGACTATAGAAGAGGGAATAGATCAACAATACTAAGAAGGATAGATGTGATAAAAACAATGCACAGTATTAGAACAGACCACGATTTATCATGCACTATCGCAAATAAACTAAAAATTTCAGCCCAAGTGGAAAAACTTAGAACATATGCAGATAAATATAAAGGAAAAGTACAAAAATAAGCAATTTACTGATGACCCAAAAGGGTTTTATAGAGGAACATAACAAAAATGCTACATGGAGAAAGAATAAGAAGTTTAAAGGTACAGGATATGAAATGGGATGAAGTAACAGCCAGAGAGATTGAAAAAAAGTTAAGAAAAACCTCTAGTTGAAAAACCCCTGGCCCAGATGCAGTACCTAAATTTTGGTTAAAAGTATTAACATTTTTGCACAAAGAATTAGCCATGAGTAAGAACTATTTATATGCGCACCCTGAACAGACACCAGCCTGGCTAACAACAGGAAAAGCAATACTCCTACTGAAGACTGAACCTGTAAGCTACCATAAAAATTATAGATCAATAACTTGTCTTCCGGTGACATATAAACTATACACGGGAATTGATGCTGACAGAGTATAAATAGTCATTTGGAAGAAAATTCATTTATGGCAGTAGAACAAAAGAGCAAAAAAAAGTCATATGGAATCAAAAGGATTATTTGTTGTTAAATAAAGTCATAGTGGAGAACTGTAAAAAGGGGAAGAATCTAAGTATGACATGGACTGACTACAAAAAAGCATTTGATAGTATCCTACATTCATGGATACAAGAGTACTTAAAAATGTATAAGATACACCCTACACTGATCGACTACATTATAGTGACCATGAAACAGTGGCAGACTACTTTGCAATTAAGCCATTATAAAGGACAAATTATTATCCCAAGGAATAAAATTTCAAAGGGGGATAATCCAGGGTGATTCTATCACCGCCGTTGCTATTCTGCCTTGCACTTAACCCATTAAGTTGTTGAGTTAACAGTTTAGGCCATGGCTATAATTTGGCTCCTAGAAAACAAAAACGTGTAAAGATTTCTCATCTTCTTTTTGTCAATGATTTAAAACTGTATAGCTCATCAGATGAGAAACTGAAAGCACAACTGCAGGTTGTCAAAACTTTTTCAGATGATATAAGAATATCATTTGGTCTTGTTAAATATGCAGAAGTAACCTTTAAAGCAGGAAAACTTCAGCACCAGGAAAACATCAGTTTGGGACAAGAATGTGATATAAAAGAACTTGAGCAAGATGGAGTATATAAATATTTGGGAATTGATGAAGGATCAACAAAATACATGAACAAGTGCGAATAAAACTTAGTAAGGAATACTTTAGAAGACTTAAATTAATCCTGAAAACAGCATTGACATCTAGGAGCAAAGTCCAAGCTATAAACCAATTTGCTCTTCCTGTCCTAACTTATAGTTTTGGAGTGACTGACTAGCCCCAAAATGTGTTCAATAGAGTAGATAGGGAAACAAGAAGGATGCTTCATGCTCACCGAATGATTTATAGAAATCAGTGTAAACAAGATTACATATTCCCCATTCCGAAGGAGGGTTGGGACTCCTTGAAATTGATTACATGTATAGATCTGCAATCGGGGGACTCCACACATATCTGCTGACCTCACGAGACCCTAATGTAGTGAAAGTTTTGAAACATGAGGAGAATAAATCTAAGGCGTCCAGTAGGAATGCAAATCAAACCAGAAGCAGATAAAAATCAGGCAGCAACTGAATGTACCAGAAAAAAAAAACAAAAGAAAGAATATAAGGTGAAGGACTAGATGAGAAGGTAAGAAATGTGAACAATACATAAATATAGTTGTAAATATAGAAAACTTCAGGAAGAACCTCAATTTGATCAGGAACAAATGCAGGAATAGTTAAGGAGAGTTGAATTGAGACCAAGAGGTGAAAGGTTAAAATTGGTGGCCCAAGATAGTGGGCTATGTACACACTGGTTTACAAAGTCCATTGAACATGTGGGAGAAACAGGCAAATGTAGGTTTTGTAAAACTGAATTGGAAACAGTCACACACCTCGTTGCTGGTTGTGGCACACTAATGGCAGAAGTACTGCATACTGAAAGGCATAATAATGTGGCAAGACTGTTGCAGTGGGAATTGTGCAAATATTATGGTATTGAAGTGTCTGAAAAACACTGGAAACATGAGCCACAAAGCATCGTAGAAAATAATGAAGTTTATATCACATGGGATCACCCACTGCCAACAGTTAAAAACATAAATGCTAGAAAAACGGATCTGGGGGGTCCAAGAAAAGAAGACGAAAGTAGCATTGATCATTGAAATTGCCACATCCAGTGACTACAGTATGTTGCATACAGAGTGACACAAAGTCATAAAATATCAGGATCTGCAGGTAGAAATGAGAGCAATGTGGAAGAAAGCTACCCAGGAAGCTCCAATAATAGTAGGAGCAACAGGTTGCATAACAAAAATCTACAATCATCTAAAAATATGTTACCAATCTATGTAACCCCATATGAATTTCAGAAGGACTCATTACTGGGCACATTACAGGTGCTGTGAAGAGCACTTTTGGCTGACATCTAAGACTGAAACAATACTAATTTCATGAACTTTAATTGTACTTTGACTTAGGAATGAGGTCCATTCCTGTCATGGTATTAGAAACCTAAAAGATTTGGAGAAATTAAAAAAGTATAATGCTCTCTTTTGCATGTACCACACCAGACACATGCAGCAGCTGGAGAGACCACATGGGTTACTCACCAAGAAAACACAGTGCATACAAACCATGTCATGATGTATGTGCATAGACAGAAATCCATGTCACTGTAATCTGCATTGTATAGTATGAAGTGACTTCTGCCTGGCCTCCAAGCCAATCTCTAAACCTACCCTGGTGGGAATAGTGCACATCCACAAATCACATATAGCTGATAACATCTGCAGTGTCTCGTGAAGTGAATATGTCAATAACAGTGTCCCACATGCTGGTGTAAAAGGCTGTTTTTAATGTCAATCACGTACACACACACACACACACACACACACACACACACACACACGCACGCACGCACACACACACACACACACACACACACACACACACACACACACACACACACATGACTGCAGTGACAGCAGAATCCCTACCTAAGTACACAGACTACAGAACTCGGTAATTTACACAAGTGTCACAGCACAAGTCTGACTTTTACAAGACTGCAGATCAACGTATAGTGGATGATATCAGGAGGGCATGTTGGACAGATGATGTTGGGAGGCCTACGTGAAATGGAAGTGTAGGCATATGCAAGTATCAAAATACTGTCAATCCATGGGATTGCAGTGGAAACTGTAGTATGCATACTTATGCTATTCTGGGTAGACACACACACACACACACACACCCACACACACACACAAACAGTTGACTGCAATGAGAACAGAACCCATAACCAAGTACACAGACTATAAAACTCAGTACTTCACACAATCGTCATGGCACAAGTCTGACTTTTACAAGACTACAGGTAAACTTATAGTCAATGACATCAACAGGGTATGTTGGAGAGAAGATGTTTGGAGGCCTTCATAGGTTCATAGCATCATACATTCATAGGAGGTTACTAGCCTAATGGCCTTAGGGCATTTACAAGCCTAACAGTGTAAACATGCAAGTACCCTTATAGAACATAGTTAGATGGTCATTGTTACCAAAGCAATTTTGTGATCAGCACTGACTGGCCCTACCCATGAGGGACATAGGAGCCACCCCAGGGGTGAATTTACAATCACCCATCCAGTTGTCAAGGTTGCACTTGAATAGCATCATTGAGGGGCACTGCCTCCCATGCAGTGTGAGCCTATTGCAGAGGAGTGTCAATTGCTGGGACATACATCTGTCCTGGAGCAAGTTATTCTTGTCCTATTTGATTTGAAGATGTCCAGCATTTCCAGTAGGGCAGGGTCTGAGACTGCTCTGTTAACCAGGCATAGGTCACCTCTCAACAGCCTGCATGATCCTGAGTACAGTGACAGGTCTTTCAGGCTTTCCATGTATGTCATGTTTTGGAGGCCCTGGATTCTCCCAGTCACAGACCCCTGAGTTTTCTCCATTTGTGGCAGGTGTCTGGTAAGATACAGATAGAAGGGAGCATTGCACTCAGTTAGTGGTCTGATAAGGGTAGAGTACTGCATAGCTATGGCCTCCCTGGTCCTGGATGTGATGACCTTATTTATGAGGTGCACAATGTAGAATGTGTCACACCACTATGAATACATAGGGATTGGAGTGTAGATTGCTATCAACATGTGTTCCCAAGTCTCACAACACTGTGTATAAGCTTACGGGGGTGTTATGTATATCATAATTAGCAGAGATACTTCATTACCAAAGGGGATAATGAGGCATTTTTTTGCTGTACGTTTCAGTTCATGAGTTTGGCACCAGTCATTTGTTTGTGTCAGCCCCTTCTGTAATATGTTAACATAGTTGGGAGACTCTGTATGACTGCATCGAGTTGACAGTCATCTGTTGATGTGGTAAGCCACAGGCCATCTACCTTTGCTTGGAGTTCAGAGAAATAGTTTCCAAACAGTTGAGTGACCAGCACAGATCCACGTGATATTTCACTGTTAAGCGATCTAGTGGTGGAAGTGCAGTCCCTAACTTTGACAGTGTGTGCCCTGTTGGTGAGGCAGTTGGTTATCCACCTAGTAATGCATGCATTAATCCTCAGATGTGAGATTTTCTCTATCATACCTAAATGGGGGATAGTGCCTAAGGCCTTGGATAACTGAACAAAGGTGGTATGTCCTGTTATCTCTCATCCAGGTCTTTGGGGTCAGTATATCCCTCATCCATGTCTTTGGGGTCAGTAGCAAAGAAGTCCACTAGGTTTAATAAGCAAGATCTACCCTTGACAAAACCAAAATGGGTTGGGCCAAATTTGTGGAGGGTCACCTATGTCACTGTGGATATGGTCTATGCTAATTCCTTCCATAGTCTTGCAGATAAGGCTTAATAGGCGTATGGGTCAATAGTTCTATTTCTGCATGTTAACAGATTCATGTCCTTTGAATATCACACATTTGATATTAATTTCTGTACTCTAGGTAATATATGTGTGAAAAAAGCATTAAGACACCAGGGCTGCAGTGCTTAGGAGGAGGCAACACATGTCTATATTATAAATACATGACATAGTGTTAGACAGGGTCTTCAGCTTGTTATGTTTCCACATGTAATGTCATGTCATATACAGGAAATGGCCAGTAAACAACAGTAATACATAATAATATTTACTTTTCCATAGGGAGGCAAGCAGTGGGCATGTGCAACAGTTGGCAAACTGTATGTGGATGCAAGATACACATTTCTAATACTTTCCATTTAAGCAGTGGTCAAACACAAGCTGCATTGCTAAAGTTTGAGACCTAGTACCGAGTCTATGAAACACACCTGCTGCTTAACTGACGCTGTAGTAGCAGGTGTAAATGCACTAACACATTTCTTTTTGATCCCAGATGATACTAAGTTCAAATCTGAGTGTATCTAATACTTTTAAATACTTTTAACTAAACAGTGATAATGCAATGGCATGAATTCTTTATGGTATATGTGTTGCTGTGTGCTGGCATAGCACAGTGGGGTTAAACGGCATTGCACAGAGGTAACCACAAAACTGTACCACTGGTCACCATCCCTTGGCATTGCTGTGTAATGGGAAACTCTGAGCAAACATACAGGCCAAAAAGTAAAGAGATCCATTGCTTTTTCTGCAACTTATCTGTGTTGTGTGTGATTCTATTTTTCAACCAGATTATAGTTGTTAAAATGGAGTAGATAGGAAAGTGATAAAATGTGGAGCAAACAGAAGGAAGAACAAATTGAAAGCAACACAGGAATGTGCAGGAGGGAGGTAGGGAAGAACCACAGCTCTCCATTTCTTCAACAGTAAAAATTGATTATAAGTGCAGAATATTTGCTGAATTTGGACTGTCATCTACAAAGAGAGAGGTAACAACAGCTTAATCATGTTGTATAGCCAACTGGACAGAATCAAATGTGTCAAGAAGATGCATGTGTGAAATGTAGAATGAAGTATGGGATGATTATTTGTTTATTTATTTACTTTTTTTTTTGTGTGGGAAAGGTGCCCATTTTAATTCAGTAAGATAGTACTGGGTCGGGTAAGTTGGGCAGGTGAGGAAGCAAATGCAAACAAACAAGACAAACAAGACAAAAGACAGGGACAGTGAGGAACACAAAAGGTTGGGGACATCAAGATTGAGGTGACTCAGGTGAGGGAGGGGACACCCCAGGCTTTTGCCCATCAAGCATGGAGACAGTGAGAAATGGAGCACTGTGGTTCTTCCCTACCTCCCTCCAAAAGGAGAAGGTTGACACCTGCACTACACCTTAAGCAACACATAGCCCTTCAAAACCCAAACCATCAACACCCACACATAGCAACAATAAACCCACATATGTGGAGGCCTTTAACATTAACCTGCTCAAGCAACAAGGACCTCCAAAGCTGAAACGTAAACAAACACTAGTCACAACCAAAGTGAAACATAGCTCACAACCCCAGTGTGCCACCCAACAACAGCGCCTAAGGCAAGACAACATACCCAACACTTTAGTCATAGGTGACTCTATAGTCAGGCACACTGGTGTCCCACTCACCATGCTGAAGAAGGAGAAAATTGCAGTCAGCTGCCTTTCAGGTGCCAGGATCCACCACATAACTAATGCACTAAAGTCATTCCACAACAAGTACAAATACAAATCTGTCATTGTCCATGTTGGAGAGAATGACTTGAGACATACCACCCTGGACTACATGAAAAGAGACATGGAAGAGCTCTCGGATCATGTGGCCCAGGCAGGTATGACCCTAGCCCTGAGTAGCATCCTGCCTTTGCCTAGAATGATACCACAGTATAAGGACAAAATTATTGACTTCAACAATTGGCTAAGCTTCTGGTATCATTCAAAGGGGATTCAGTATCTGTCTGCCTGGGACGACATGATCGACAAACCACGATGCTTTGCCAGAGATGGTCTGCACCTGTCATTCCTGGAATTCAGGTTACTGGCTAAAGCTCTTGCCACCCCTATATTGCTTTTTTAGGCAAGGTTCAAAGGATGAAACCACCACTGTAACAGATACAAGCATGCAAAATCTGAAGGTGATGCTACTTAATGCTAGAAGTCTAAACCTCAAATTGCACTCTATCGAGGCACTCCTAAAAATGGAGAACATCAATATTTGTGCAGTAACTGAGACCTGGCTCAAGGCTCCAGAGAGCACCCCTGCAATACCAGGCTACAACTCTTACCACACTTTTCGGCCACCAAACCAAGATCGAAACACTAAAGGTGGAGGAGCGTCCATATTCATCAAGGATATTCACACCTCCAGGCTAGTTGCCCAACACAATGCATCTGAAATTCTCCAGGTGCAACTAACACTAGGTAAGACTGCAATCCAAATTGCAGCTTGCTACAGATCCCCCACCATGCCCCAAGATTCTCACTACAGCTTTCTAAACATACTGGAAAATATTAAGATACAGCCGAACACCCTAATACTGAGTGATTTCAACTACCCTGCCATTAACTGGGAAAACTACTGGGTACCAACACCTTTTCCCAACAGTTCTTGGAATTCATAAATTCCAACACCCTGGATCAACTAATCCATTGTCCCATCAGGGGCTCCAATATCCTAGACCTGGCCATTACCAACATGGGAGATAGATACTCCACACCAGTGGTCATCACCTCATTAGTCAAGTCTGACCATAAGCAAATAACCCTTGACATCCACATCCCCCCACCCCCCAGTAAGAAAACTCTGTAAAAAACTTCTCCAAAGCCAACTTCATGCTACTCAAGTCTGAAGTGCCAAACTTAATGACACCCATACAGACAGCAGCTGAAAGTTCGACTACTGAATGCTACACTAAGGCACTGTATGAGCACTTCCACTTGTGCATGAATCGTACCACCCCAAATAGAACCAAGATGCTTTCCTCCAAAAAAAGGAAGCCAATCTGGTGGTCCCCTGCTATAAACAAATTATACAACAGAAGGAAGAAACTGTTGCAGAAAAAAGGAAAATCCCAGGATGCAAAAACTCCCTTACCAGCCTCAGTAAAAATCTGAGATCCCTCATAAAATCCTCCAAAGCTAGGTATGAAAATAAAATTGCCAAAGATTCCAAAGATAACCACAAGGCATTCTACAGTTATGGCAAGAATCTAAATGGCAATGCTCAGATCTGCTCTGAGCTACAACAGAATGGCATTTAATATACTGATCCCAAGGATATTGCCAATATCCTGGCAGATCTTTTTAGTGCCAACTTCACCCCCCCTCACCCCCTAAAGGGCCCATCTCAATACCAAAAGATTGCCATATTCTGGTAATTACGGCCACACAGTTAGAAACTGCACTCTCCAAAGCTAAGAATACAGCATCCATGGGACAAGATTACATCCTGGGCTGTGTACTACATGAACTACAAAATGAACTGGCACCTCACCTAAGTGTCATGTTTAATCATAGCCTCACCTCAGGCTTTGTGCCCACTGAGTGGCGCACAGCTACAGTTATCCCACACCACAAGGGGGGATCCACCTTGGATCTCGGGAACTACCATCCCATCAGTCTGACAAGCCTGATCTGCAAGGGCATGGAATGCATTATCATGGAACTTATAAACAAAGACATTGGCAAACTTCAAACACTGAACCCCACCCAGTTTGGGTTCATGAAGGGCTGATCTTGTCTCCTGAACTAGACTGACTTCTTCAAATCAGTCTCCAGAGCTGTGGACGAGGGTAAGGTGGTTCAGACAGCCTATCTGGACCTCGCCAAGGCCTTCAACACCATCCCCCACTCTGGAATCATAGATAAACTACTAAGCTAGGCATAAATCCCAACATCACTCGATGGGTTGCCAACTGGCTTACTGACAGAACCCAGACTGTAAAAGTAGCCGACTCCAAATCCAGCTTCAGACAAGTGACAAGTGGAGTACCTCAGGGTTCAGTCCTGAGACCGCTCTTGTTTGGCATCTACTTCTTTGAAGTGCAGGCCAACACTAAGGGAGCCTGGCTAACAAAGTTCGCAGATAACTGCAAACTGGGAGCTATTATTGAATCCCCAAATGATGTGGATATTCTACAAAAGGGCCTTACAGAAACAGATGCTTGGTGCCAGAGATGGGCTCAAGCTTAATGCCAAGAAATGTATAGTTATCCCCTTTGGGAAACACCATGTACCCATGAATTACCACATAAGTGGCAGTACACTAAACACCGAAAGTGTGTTGAGAGACTTAGGGACACAGGTGGACAGTGGTCTCACCTTCAATAACCACATCGCCACAACAGTCAGGAAATCTTTCTATGTGGCACACCTCATCACTAAGGGCTTCTCATCCAGAAAAAAGGAGGTCATTGTCCCACTGTACTCATCCTTCATTAGACCCATTATAGAGTACAATGCCCCATTTGGTATGTACCTCACAAGACATCTGCAACAGCTGGAAAGGCCGCAAACATACCTCACTTAAATAATCACAGGCCTAAAGCAGATGCCCTATGCTGACCATTTAAAAAAACTCCAGCTATACTCTGTGGCATATCGTCGACTCAGAGGCAATCTCTGCTTAACATACAAGGCCATGTCAAACGCTCAGCTGTTGGACATGCTCCACTTAAAGAAATCCCAATCCCTCAGAGCCACATGCTCCAGGGATCTAAATCTTGTCATCACAATGAACAAAACATGCTGGAGGGATAGGTTCATGACCCAGAGACTCCCCATACTCTGGAATACACTGCCCATAAATGTCAAGCAGAGCGCCTCATTGGCCCTCTTCAAAAGGAACCTTGATGATTGAATAGGAGATAGGAAATTCACCCTGGGGATCACGCTAAACAGAGGTCCAGGGAAGTAAATATTGTGGGAAGAAATATCCAGGGAATTGTTATTGCTAGGCTTGTATAGGCCCTAGGGCCAATAGCCTATTACCAACCTATGAATCTATGAATCGAGTCCTCACCCACTCAGCTGTCATCACTGTCCCCTTATTCCACTGGCAGCTGGAGTTCTTGACATATTCTCCTCCCATGGACCATGAGGGAGAGCAGCTTCTCCATCCAGCATAGGCATACACCAGTGGTGTGGCACATGACCCTACTTACCAACCCTGGCATCTCCTGGCAGGTGATGAAATCACCACCTCTCCCACTGCTCCTGGAGGGTACCACTGTACCAGCTTCCAGGGCAGTACCACCTGAGGGCTCATGTAGTACAGGGGCAGCAGAGGCAGTGCTGCCAGGTTAGCTCCTAGATGTGCTGGGCATCAGTACTGGAGCCAGTGGAGCAGGGGCAGGCTGATCCACTGGGGCTGGCCTACCTCACTGTGCTGTGTAGCATTTAGTGACGTGATACACAGGATGGCATGGAGACATTTTAACAAAACATAACAGAAAATAAAAAAAACAGAGATAAAGGTTGGGATGAGAGAACAAAACAGATAAAATAAGTGCCATCATATGTGACATGCAATGCATTAATACAATTATACAACTCTTTTATCTGAAGTATAACATTTAAGCATATGTGCTAAGAGATACACACCATACTACAGATTGCTGAAAGTAATCCTTGAAATGTACATATATTGCACATATGCATATTCCATTTATACAGAGTACTGTTTACAGCAGGGCATTTGTGCCACTGGTATAGAGTTTTAAGTTTAATGTAAATATTATTGAAGAAATAAAAGTACTGTATAGCTGTGAATCATGGTTTTTGAACCCACAACCTCTGACTACAGTGTGATATTGGACTCCTACAACTGGTCTGTGGTACGGACTAATGTACACATACTTGCTTTTACACTTGAGATATGCATGTTCAATTTGATACAACTCTATAACAGACCAAAAAAGCTATCTTTAACTTTTAAAGCTACAATAAGACTTTTCTACTGCACACATACCACTTGCTTCCCTCTGTCTCTCCAATCAAGAAACATGCACCTGCTGAGTGAACTCACTGTCAGTGGCAGCTGGGGAAAGAAAAGAAAAACAGAAAAGAGCATTATGCATACCAGTCTTGCCTATATTTAGCTTTCTAAGTCTTACAGTACTCTCTTATTGTCATACTTACACAGCTGTGGGATATCCACAGTCTCAAACTTATGCAACCAACAGTGGAGAGGAGAGTATCCATTTTACTCCAGTGAAGGTCATTAAAATGATGCATTCACTGCTTTCCAGTGTGTAGGGCACTGGATACAGCCTGGACCAAACTATTCCATGCCTCAAACTTGTACTGGGAGCCTGAACAGTCCCCCTGCAGAAGCCTTTGGTTGTGGTGCTTTATCAGGAGTCCAGTAAATATCCTGGACTCCTGGACACCACACCTGTGTACGCTAAACTTGGCACCATTTTTTCTAATGGTAGCCATGTCTACCAACCAAACTAGAGCAATGGAAACTGATGCTTTCCCTCCTATTCCAGTTATTATATTCACTGGTAGTGTGCAAACCCAAGCAAAGATGCCAACAGCATTTACATGATATTATGCGGCGAGCAGCAGTGCCAAGAAGGGAGAAAATAAATATTTTAAATTGGAAAGTTAATCTGACATTTGACTTTAGTTTGAGGGGTGTCTACTGATGTAGCCTGGACATATATATTGGAAATAATGGAAATTGGAAGGTAACTGTTAGGTGAGTTAGGTTTCCAGACATGCAGTGGGGGCATAAATGTAATGACCAGACGCATTTGTTTTTCTCTTTATGCACTGAGGAAAATTGATTTTTTTACACTGTTCATAGGTTCATAGGTAGGTACTAGGCTATCATCCTAAGGGCCTACGTAAGCCTGGCCAACAAGGTTCCCTGGCTTACGCCACCCAAGAAAGCTATTTTCCTGTGCCACTGTCAAGCAGAGACACAGAAGTGATGCCCAGGGTGTATTTCCTATTCCCCATCCACTCATCAAGATTGTTCTTGAAGAGTGCTAATGAAGAACTTTGCTTGACATAGATGGGTAACCTGTTCCAGAGTATGGGAAGTCTCTGGGACAGGAATCTATCCCTCCATCATGTCCTGTTTATTGTGGTGGCAAGGTTTAGGTCCCTAGAGCATGTAGCTCAGAGGGATTGGGATTTCTTTAGGTGTAGCATGTCCAACAGCTCTGGGTTTGACATAGCTTTATATGTTAGGCAGAGATCACCTTGGAGTAGGTGATATGCTATGGAGTAAAGCTAGAGTTTTTTGAGGTGGTCAGTGTAGGGCATTTCTTTGAGGCCAGTAATCCTATTTGTGAGGTACTTCTGTGGCCTTTCCAGCTGCTGCAGATGTCTTGTGAGGTACATTCCAAAAGGGGCGTTGTACTCTATAATGGGTCTAATGAGTGTCGAGTAGAGGGGAACAATGACCTCTTTTTTCCTGGATGAGAACCCTTTTATAATGAGGTGTGCCACGTAGAAGGACTTCCTGACTACTGTGGCAATGTGACTATCAAAGGAGAGACTACTGTCCACCTGGGCCACAAGGTCTCTTATCACGCATTTGGTGTAAATAGATTGCTGCCTATGTGGTAGTTCATGGGTACAGAGTTTTTACCAAAGGGGATGACACTGCACTTTTTGGCATTGAGCTTGAGGCCATGGCTCTGACACCAGGTATCTGTCTCAGCGAGGCTCTTCTGTAGGATGTCCACATTATTTGGGGACTTGACTATGGCTCCTAGTTTGCAGTTATCTGCGAACTTCATTAGCCAAAGGCCTTCTGTGTTAGCCTGTACTTCAGAGAAGTAGATACCAAACATGAGCGGTCCCAGGACGGAACCCTTTGGTACTCCACTCGTCACTGCTTTGAGGTCAGATTTGGAGTCTGCAACTTTTACAGTGTGGGTTCTGTCAGTGAAACAGTTGGAAACCCATTTTGTGACATAGGGATTTATACCTAGTTTAGTGAGTTTAGCTATAATTCCAGAATGGGGGATGGTGTTGAAAGCCTTGGTGAGGTCAAGATAGGCTGTGTGAACCACCTTACCCTCATCTACGGCTTTGGTGACTGCCTCAAAGAAGTCCATCAGGTTCAGGAGGCATGACCTGCCTTTCACAAACCCAAACTGGGTGGGATCCAGAGTTTGGAGGTTACCAATGTCTTTGTTTATGAGTTCCATGATGATACGTTCCATGGCCTTGCAGACCAGGCTCATCAGGCTAATAGGTTGATAGTTCCCAGGATCAGTGGTGGCTCCCCCTTTGTGGAGTGGGATAACTGTTGCTGTGCACCATTCAGTGGGCATAAAGCCTGATGTGAGGCTATTATTGAACATGGTGCTTAAGTGGGGAGCCAGTTCATTCTGAAGTTCATGTAAAAAGCAGCTTGGGATGTTGTCCGGTCCCATGGATGCTGTGTTTTTGGCTTTAGAGAGTGCAGCTTTTACCTTAGTACTTGTGATTACAGGGACTCTGCATTCTTCCTGTATAGATATGGGCCTTTTGGGGGTGAGGGGGGAGTAAAGTTAGCACTGAATCTGTCTACCAGGATGTTGGCAATATCAGTTGGTTCTGTAATTTTCTTGCCTTTGTGCTGTAACTCAGAGCAGATCTGGGTGTTGTCATCGAGATTCTTCACATAGCTATAGAATGCTTTGTGGTTGTCCTTGGAATTAGTGGCGATTTTGTTTTCGTAGCTAGCTTTGGAGGATCTTATAAGGGATCTCAGCTTCTTACTGAGGCTGACCAGGGAGCTCCTCCACTCATGGAATTTTATTCTCTTTTGCAACAGTTTCTTCCTTCTGTTGTACAGTTTGTTTATGGCAGGGGACCACCAGATTGGCTTCCTTTTTTTGGAGGATAGCGTCTTGGTTCTGTTTGAGATAGCATGATCCATGCACTCGTGTAAGTGTTTATAGAGTGCATCTGTGTAGCATTCAGCAGTTGTAACTGTATTGTTCATCTGCATGGGTGTCATGAAGTTTACCACTTCTGTCTTAAGAAGCATGAAGTTGGCTTTGGAGAAATATTTTACTGTGGTTTCCTTAATGGGGGGGGGGCAGGATGTGGATATCAAGGGTGATTAGCTTATGGTCAGATTGGACCAACGAGGAGTTGACTTCAGATGTGGAACACCGGTCACTCATGTTGGCAATGACTAGGTCTAGGATATTGTTGACCCTGGTGGGGGTGTGGATAAGTTGATCCAGGACATTGGAGTTTATGAATTCCAGAAAGCATTGAGCTAAGGAGTTGGTACATGAGTAGTTTTCCCAGTTAATGGTGGGGTAGTTGAAGTCGCCCATTATTAGGGTGTTTGGTTGAAGTCTAATATTTTCCAGTACATCAAGAAAAGAGCAGTGGGAATCCTGGGGCATGGTGGGGGATCTATAGCAAGCTACAATTTGGATTGCAGTTTTGCCCAGAGTTAGTTGCACTTGGATAACCTCAAATGCATTATGCTGAGCAACTAGACTGGAGGTGTGGATATCCTTAATGAATATGGACACACCTCCGCCTTTGGTGTTTCGGTCCAGGTTACATGGCCGAAACATGTGGTATGAGTTATAGCCTGGTAGTGCTGGGGTGCTCTCTGGAACCTTGAACCAGGTCTCAGTCACTGCACAGATATCGATGCTCTCCATTTTAAGGAGTGCCTCGAGTGAGTGCATTTTGAGATTTAGACTTCTAGCATTGAGTAGCATTACCCTCAGTTTTTGCTTGCCTGTTCCTGTTATGGTGGTGACTTTGTTATTTGAACCTTGCCTGAAAAAGGCACTATAGGGACAGCAAGAGCCTTAGCCAGTATCCAGAATCCCAGGGGTGACAGGTGCAGGCCATCTGTGGCAAAGCATCATGGTCTGTCAACCATGTCATCCCAAGCAGAGAGATACTGGATCCCCTTAGAATGACACCAGAAGCTTAGCCAATTGTTGAAGTCAATCATTTTGTCCTTGTACTGCAGTATCATTCTGGGTGATGGCAGAATGCTACTCAGGGTGAGGGTCATACCTGCCTGGGCTAAAAGATCAGAGAGCTCTTCCATGTCACTTTTCATGTAGTCCAGGGAGGTACATCTCAATTCATTCACACCAACATGGACAATGACAGAGTCATATTTGTACTTGTTGTGGAGTGACCTGAGTCCATGGGTTATGTGGTGGATCCTGGCACCTGACAGGCAGCTGACAGTAACTTTCTCCTTGTTTAGCCTGGTGAGTGGGACAACAGTGCGCCTGACTATAGAGTCACCTATGACTAGTGTGTTGGGTACATTGTTTTGCCTTATTGGCTGTGGTTTAGTGGCACACTGAGTCTGTGGGCTATGTGTCATTTGAGTTGTTTTGGGGGATGGGGGTTGCTTGCGTTTCTGCTTTGAGGTCTCTGTTGCTTAGACAGATTATTATTGAGAGCCTCCGCGAATGTTTTTGTGTTACTATGTGTGGATTTTGGTGGTGTAGATTTAGTGAGACTATGTGATGAGTGTGGTGTGGTGCAAATGTTTACCTTCTCCTCATGACTGTCAAGTTCAGTCTTGGTTGGAGAGAGTTTTAGCTCCAGTTTGGCTATATAAGTGCATCTCTCACAGGTTGTAGTGTTGGGTGGTAGGAAGAGAGGGTTGTCTGTGTACATGAGGCAATTTCTACATTGCCTCAAGATGCCCAGATTCATCAGATAGATAGGAGAGAACACTGAGAGCTGACCCCTGGACATGCCTGAATAAAAAACTATTTTCCATTAGATAAGTGAGGAAAGTGAGTACAAGAGCTGTTTTTTCTAAGACAAGTGAGAAAAGTAACTACAAAAACTCTTTTCCTCTAGGTAATGAGGAAGATTGAGTGCTATACTAATTAGTAGCTTATTTACTGCTTACAAGTTCTGAACAAGTGCTGAGCATGAATAAGCAAATTTAAGTGCTAAAACTAAGAATCTGTATCTGTACTAGATGAGTTACAGGACAGAAACAAGTGCAAATGCAGGCTTTCAAATCAGAAAGTTGAGAGAGATGGATGAGATTGCCCCAACGGCCAATAACTACAATTTCTGGGCCAGAACCACTCCTTTTGTGGTAGACAGGTTACCTAGTGCTTACCACTCCCACTGATAGGCTAGAAGGCTTCCCTCCAACACAGAAAGGCTTGGGGGGCTCAGAAGCTTACATACAGTCCTGGATACAGCAAATCTGTATCTGGAACACTAGTTACAGGAAAGGTAGGAAACAAGCTTCCAGTTTTTTTTTTTTTTTGTTTTGTTTTTACAGAAAAGTAGCAAAAACAGTAGTAAAAAGAATTCACATGCAGTGCAAGCTAGCACACTTGAGTTTGTAGCAATATTAGACCAAACACTGTTTAAAAATGCAATTAAATTAAAAAGGACTAAAAGCAAGTGCAGAGAGTTTATTAGGTAGAATGTGGTAAAGAGATGGGACTGGGGGAGTGTCCCAGATCAAATCTACAGTGGGGTGGGATTCAAACCTAGGCATAAGGGACAAAACATTTTCTTACACAGCACTGGTTTTCCATCTTTGCCACAGAAGTGCTGCTCAGACATAGTCTGGAATCATACATGGTGAAAGTCTGAGCTGTTAAACATGTATGTTTGCATGGCCTGACAAGATTATTGGCTATATATCCAGTTGTGTATGCGTCTTGTGTAATTGTGAAGCCCATGCAAGTCCAGATAGCACACTTTAACTTACAGAAATATAATAGACAATATACCCCCGGTCATACATCTGAAAACAGAATAATGGTGGCTCATTCCTCATACATATATTCATATCAGCTCCACTATCTAAAGTGTTACATTAGATAGAATATAATGGGAAGTGGAACAACAGTACAATTATATAGAATATCCTGTATTAGAACCCAGGACCATGTACATGGCAGTTCTACACTTAGACAAGAATGTTGAAATAACACTTGTCGATTTTTCAGTTCATTGTGATTAATTGCATTGTCACAACAGTAAAAATAGGTAGCACACCCTGTAATAGAACCCAGGACAATCTGTACTCCACACCCACACTTACACCTGCTCCCACAAGACTAATTACTTGATATTGCCTAATCATTCTTAAGTTATCTGTATTATCCACTGCGCAACACCACTTAGTGGGGTTGCATGGTGCCCAACAGAATAAATTGAATGTATCCAGCTCCAATTACTGGCTGTCTGAGCCCTGTCTGCAGGTGTTCCATGGCTGCATCTGCTGAGGAACATTGTTAACCACCACACAACACTGCTAAGGGGCTGTTGCATGATGGAACACATAAATCGTAACACTGTATTATTTTTGATCTTTGCCCTTTTACAGGTGCCATGTTTGCAGGTGTTCTGCAGGTGTTCTGCCTGCTTCCTGGATAGTCCACAAGTCCAGTAGGCACACTAAGGCACTTCACACAAACAAGAAAAGCACAGCCAACCCTAATATTCATTTTGCCTGTTTCCCATGTTTGTGCTAAGAGGCACATCATGCAAATACTGCCCCCCCCAAAAAAAATAAAAACAAAAGAAAAAGAAAACAATGAAAAGTAATTGAAATGAGGAAAATCAATCTATGACATACACATTACAAAATGTTAATGCACATGAGATATTTCTAATTAGGTCTGGACTTGAACTCTCCTTCCAATGAACCTTCAGAACACAGTAAGGGTGCCTTATCCCTCTGTCACACAAAGATCTTTGCAGCAAGAAACTGAAATCAGTCTACATACAACCAGCTGTAACATCATCTTCAGTAATATGAAACCATACAAGTGTTATTTGTACATTTATTATTTTTGGATGTAGTGCACTAAGTGATCACACAACCAGTTATTATGTGTATTGCTTGCAAAATATGCAGCTCTGTCTTACCACTCTGTGTTTGTTGCACATTCTTGTCTTATCTGACCAGTAATCTGAGACGTGCAGTCTGTAAGGCATTCTATATCCTTGTCCTTAAAATGTGTAAGAATATTACATGGCAATAATATAAAATGCAGGTGCCAACAAATGAAGGGAAGGTTGGAAATTAATGAATAGAATCTATGGATTGTGTGCTGTTTACTTACATTTCCATCCTTGACAAAATTACATATAACACTTTGTAAGTCTAACCTGACTCACCCACTGGATGTAGAGCAGTCTGCATTGTGTTCTCCTTACCAGTAATCATTCACAGTTGCAATTCATTAAAAACAAACACTGAGAGAGTGCCTGTACTATGTTTACATTTACTGCACAGAGCCAAGTATTTGAAATTCAGCAATTCTAATGCGTTTACACCTCATTCGCATCTTCATTGTGCTGACAGACCATAAAAACACAACTTTATAGCTAGGGAAACAGATGATGAGGAGACTTGTTTATGTGGAGAACACAGAAAAGAGGCTACTACTTTGGGATATATCTGCACAGAAGATTATTGAACTTGAGAAGGTATACTTGCATTTTGTCAGCTACATACTGCATATGCTGAAATGTAATTAAGAAAAATCTGATTAATAGTTTTATATATATATATATATATATGTGTGTGTGTGTGTGTGTGTGTGTGTGTGTGTGTGTGTGTGTGTGTGTATATATATATATATATATATATATATATATATATATATATATTGGATTAGCAAAGGCTTTTATACTTTTATCTGTATGCATTAAGTGTACTAATGGCATGGGCATGTTTGTCAGGGCATTTCACAGGTATACATGATTGCCAATACCTTAAAATGGAATGCTCTGTGTTACATCTGTAGACATATTTCAGGGACAGTTCATTCAATAGCACTTCTAGTATTTCAAAGATTGTTTGTTAGTAAAATATGTCATTTGCCTGCTCATTTGGGGGTGGGGGAGCAAAGCTGCATTTCTGTTATGGCACAAACAAGGATATGTTTACTATATTTTTTTTGGCATCCCACCTGTTGTTCATATTTCAAATCACTAGACTGTTTTATGTTTCTCCAGTGGGTAATATAGAAATGCTATATTTTCTGTTTTATCTAGGAACAGTTATTTTGTAGTTATGTGATATTTATGTGCATTATCCTGCTATTGTCTTTTATGACACCTAGGACTATGCCACCAGGTGTCTCAATCCTTAAAAACCACCCTTCACTGACCCTGAGAATCAGGTCATTGTTGAAGCTTTTAGGTGTGCCTTCCTGCTTGTGAGGGGATGTGGAGATATGTCAGGCAGAATGGAAATTTGGCAGCAGATTATTGAAGACATTAATGCAGCAGGCAGCCACAGCAGGACATATGACCAGGTGCACTATAGGGCCACTGACATGATCTCATCTGCATGAAGGAAAGCAGCTGCAATGGCCCATGATCAGATAGTACTAGAGGGGCTGCTACACAACCACCACTAACAGCAAATGAAGAGTTCCTGTCCACTCTTAGAGATCCAGAAAGCTCCCAGAAAGTACAGAACAGCATGTCATTGTCATTGGTGCTACTGTTTCAGGGTCAGCAAGTATGTCCAAGGAGAAGCTTCCATGTAGGCTTTTGTAGCATAATTGAATACTATTGCATAGTAGAAAAATTAAAATCAACACCTTAGTTCAATCTCACAAGAATTGTTTTTTTTTGGGGTGGGAATGAAGATTGCTACAGTTAACAACACATTCTGACTGATTACACTTGGGCTTAGGCTGGACTTGTCATCCATGTTCTTGTAGAAAGTATAGATAATGAACATATAAAGGAACAAAAGTATTACTTTTTCATTTTGATATATATATCTATTATTATATAAATTTGGCATAGATATACACAAATGAAAAGTCAGTCTTAGTCTATGATGATTTATTAGTCAATCACTATTTAGTTATTATTTATTATTTTTTGGTTGGTAATGAACTTTTTGATACTAATACATGAATTTAGACTAATAATAATAACCATAATAATAAGATTTTTTGATATAGGATATATACTTAAAAATTCCATCAATATTTCTGTCAAGATATAAAAGTTTTTTATATTTACATAGACATGAAATATGACTATCATTGTATTTTATATCTAGTTATAACCAAAAACCGTTTCTTAAGTATTGCATTTGGTTAATACTGGCCTCATGTACAATGTTTTATGTATATTATTATCATAAATAAGGACAGAATATATTTAAGAAAATAATTTACCTATTGAGGAAGGCTACATGCAGAATATTCATCAAATTTGTATTCATATGCATAACTAAGGAGTGAGCCCTTTATAGGAGTATAATATGAATAATATGACTTGTTTTTAACACAGGTTCTTAAAGAAAATACTGGCATTGGTTTTTTAAGTATGTACTTGATGATTTTATTATTATTTGTATAACATTAGATACATAAATATATAAATATACACAGTGTATATTACATCTTTTAAAATATACTGTGAGCAATGTATTAAACTACCAGTTTTATATCTGTGACTAACGGTTCACAGGTTTTCTGATGACATGCATTATATTACTTGAATCTGTGGGCTTCCAAAGTAATCTACTGTGAAGTGATGTTAAGTTACACCCTGCTACACCTAATTGATTAAGTGAAAACTGAATGCTATTGGTTAATTAAGATTTGGTTAATTATTGTTTCTTAGATATAATGAATGTTTTTTATCCATTTTATTGAATCTGAAGAAGCGTGCCTTTGTGGATGCACGCGAAAGCGCTTATTCATCTGTTTTAATAAAGAATCATCTTTTTACGTGGTGGTGCCTTCCAGTTTATACTACAAAAGTATTACCCCTGTTGTTAATAGTGGGGATGTCCTTACATTTTTCCTAACTTTTTCCAGGACCATTTGGCATAAAGAGCATAACATCATCTGCTCATGGTAAGCCAAACATTTTTATGCCAGTACTAATGAGCAATTCAAAGAAATATTTTAGTGTGTGTTGTTGATGTTAGGACTGTTGTATGTATCGCTGTACTGTGTAATAGTGGCACCACTGTTATTTTGTTACCATATACCGGACTATATAGTAGTGTAGGTATTAATTGTTGCTATGTTTGTTGCTTATTATCAAAGGTGACCTGACAATGGAAGTGTGGGATGTCTACCACCTAATGTCAGAGTATCAGCAAACTCTGATGATGATGATGGTGGCCAAACAGAGGCACAGTTGGAGGGTACAGAGGTTGAATCTGGCACTGAGGTTGACATACAGCCATCCCCTGAAATTCCATCCGACTCAGCCAGTAGGTCTACACCTACCCATTCCAGTGAGTCTACCATTATTGTACAAGTGGAGGGCGAGACAGTTGATCAGGGAGTGTGGTTACTGTGGCTTCAGTGCCTGTTGACTCTGGCTGTAGCCAAAGTGTGGGTAAGATGTCACACAGGATTGTAGCTGGGGTGCTTGGAGGAGGCCTGCTGTCCATCCTCCACCTCATCCAGGTGTTTCTTCCCATGCTACAAAACATATATTTAGGGCTATCATGGAGGCAAAGGCACATTCCCATAGGTGCTCCAGAGAAGTCCTTAAGGTCAGAAATGTGGCACAGGCTGACATAATTGACTGCCTCCACTGTGCTGCCGATTCAATGGATTAGATGAATGACACATTGGAATGAGCAGTGTCTGCAAAAAACATCTGCTAGGAGGAGGACAGCATCCCCATAGGCATAGGTCAGCCACATCATCTGCTGTTAGCCAACATGGCAGTGCCTGATCACGATCTCATAATGGCAGTACTTCCACTGCTCCATCAGTGGATGAGTTGTCCACACCCAGACATGGAAGGCCATGAGGTCATGGTCCTGGGCACCCTCATTAGTGGAGCTCATCCAGCAGACATCAGTCACATTCAGCAGCAGTGCATCTCACCATGGGTGTGGATGTGCCAGTGCAACTCTTGGCAGAGCCACTTCTTGTGGCCGGGTATGACAACAATGAACTGCCACCTCTACTATGCACAGCCTGACATACCAGAGCTTGACTGTATTCATGCAGACACACACACACACACACACACACACACACACACACACACACACACACACACACACACACACACCAATTTCACCTGAAGGACCCATACAGACATGCACACGTGCTCACACATGCACACACACACACACACACACACACACACACACACACACACACACACACACACACACACACACACACACACACACACACACACACACACAAAAACAGTTCCATGATTCAGCTGTGCAGCTTAAAACTCATTTTGTCTCACTGGCCATTTGTTGCTTTTATCCAAATGTCTGCCTGCTTCTCCTTCTTACTCATACATACTCACCAATCTTTCATCTCAGCCTAGGCTTCCTGCCCCACCCCCCCCCACAACACCCTGTGCAAGTGATGATAACTGTGCCTTATCCTTGTTTTATATCTTTTGGATTCAGGGATGCATAAGCTTTGTGTCTGATGCTTAGAGTGCATAGCTGGCTTAGTGCTAAGTATATCTGCATTTCTGATGTTGAACTGGCAGCTGTACCTATGACTTATATTGGTCTTGGAAAATAACACAGCTGAAGGAATCAACATTTTTCCATCTTTATTGTTAATGATCTCTTGAGGGTTGCGAAGTCTGAAACTGCAATGTATATCACTACTTTCTAAATTCTCTCTTTAATGCTTTTCCAGTACAAATGTGTAGTGCTAAACTGAGAGAATGCAGTGACCATCACTACTTTTGAGAGGTATGACTGTGTGAACCTTTGATGACTGAGGCCTACTATTTAATAATGGACACATATAAGTCAAATAAGTCTTAACTGTCACATGTTAAGGTAATTTCTGTACAAATCTCCCACCTTTTACTAGCTTACACTACCAGGTAACAACATGCAAGGATATGCCAGTCATTCATATTATTACATAATACACTTCATATTCATAACTTACCTTGCAAGTCTAACTGTTGCAATAGTTTTAGTTTAGGGCTGACTCTGTTTGATGCAAGCAGTACACAGCTAATACATGGAAAGTAAAGGTTGTGACAGTTACCTGGCATCAATGTCATTATATGCACATGCATAGAAGGAAGGATTTAGGCCCTTAGGTGGTGAGTGAGCATGCTATGTGTTGTCTTTTAGTCAACGTGAGGGCATATTGAGCATGCCTACAACTGCCTACACCCACAGCAGGTACTGCTTCCCCCTCTGACTCCTCACCTGCATGTGGCTGTGGTTACCTTGGCATTGATGGTGGGATGTGTACTCTTTCCCCTTATTAATCCTGCTGAAGCTGTTTTCTCAGGATGATGTTGTATATCATGGCACATACTGTGAATATCTCAGTACATGTCCATGGATTGTACTGCAGGGCTACACCAGATGTATCGAGGCACCAGAACCACAACTTCAGCAGACAAACAGATGCACTATGATATTTCTGGTTTGAGTGTGTGCCTCATTATGGTGTTCTTCAGCAGGTGCTTGTGCATTTCTGATGGGTGTCATCAGTCACGGTTCCAGTGCATAACCTGCATCCCCCATTAAATGACCCCTAGTGAGTATCTGATACAATTAGAAAGTGTGCCAGATATGTGAGTCATGGTGACTGCCTGGCAAGATGATTACCTTGGCATTACATATGACTTGGCAGTTAATAGAGTGGAAGCCCTTTCTATTAATGTAGACCCTTCCCTGTTCCCCAGGTGATGCCTTCATTTCTACATGAGTACAATCTATGGCACGTAGTACTTCAGGGAAGTGTGCTACAGGGTAGAATTCCTGCATATTTCTGGCCTTATCCTCAGAAGTATAGGGATAATATATGTGGCCTCTAGTATGTTGGAGTATAACATTCAAGAATTGATGGAGGATCCTGGATGCTGATGCCTGTAACAGCCCCAGCATGTCCTCTGTTGGTCTCTGAAAGGTACCTGTAGTTAAGATTATAAGTGCTACACATACCTTTGTCTCCACTAGGATAGGTTCCCCTCAGTTTACCATGGGTCTGAACTGAGGATAAAAGAGGTTTCAGAGTTCCTATAGTGTGCCTCTTTCCACCCTGTAGTAATCTACAATTTCTACATCATGTAGATTGTGATAAGTTACCTGGGGTCTGAAAACTCTTCTCCTTCTTGGTCTTGGTCTATTAGCAGCAGCAGCAGCAGCATAGACTTCAACCTGTTGCACCTATACATGAATTAAAGCAACAGCAGCCCTTAACATAATTTCTATGTAGACTCCTTTTTGTGGCTGTATTCCAATAGGTTTTGGAATTTGCAAGAAAAACCAGCACAGAGTCTACATGGCTGCTTTAAAGCTTGTTGAATACCTCCTCCATCTTGGATTGGTTGATTAGCATACAGCTTGGTTGCTTATGCTGGAATTTACATGTCACAGTGTTTACCTTGTTTGTGCGGCTGTGCGCAGTTCTACTCACCACGTAGAGCTGGTTACTGACATGCACACAGTGGAAAAGGACTGTGTAGGCTTTAATAAATCTAGCTGACTGTCTCTAAATGGGTGGATGAATCAGTTTAGGAGAGGAATAACAGAAGAGGAGAAGGGATTAAGATGACAGCCAGTAGGCAAGGTGTCTGAGCTTATGGATGAAGTCCTATAAAAGAATACTACTGGGCAGATGACATTTGGGTCTGTAGTCTCAGTGAAATGGCAGGACCTATGTTCTTTTTAAACAATTACAAGGGGACTACCCACAGGCACATCTCGAGTTACGTGCGCTGTTTCTCCCAGTGTTTTAATGATGAGGCAGGGGTGTGAAAAAAACTCTGAGAGAAAAATGGGCACACACATGGGCTTGTGGGGGATCTCAACTGGCATCCCTAAGTGCATAGACCATTACATCAAACGTAATCATTCCATGTGCTCATCGGAGGACTGCATTTTTCACTGTCATCTTGGCATGTGGAGGTATCACAGGACCTGCAAATGATATGGCTGCCATTGTTTAGCATCCTGCCTGCCACCACTGGTCCTGTGTGGCTCTGTGGCTCTGGCCCCAGTGTACAATCATCCATTACAGGGCACAGGAGTGTATGTGTGTGCATCTTGCAAGTACACATGGCTTATAACACGACATCCTGAAAATGTAAATAGAATCACCTTAGACTGTATAAACATATCAACCTATGTGTGTATGTGTGCAGGCCTCCTTCCTCGCCAAAGTAAGTGGCACAGGCCGGACACAGAAAACTCTGTCACAGATGTAGATGATGAACCAAACTGCTACACAGTCTCTGAAGTGCACGTCCCCTAAAGTGATTCCTTGCTGAAGCAAGAAATGTATGGTCATTGATGTACCTATTATATCTGGGTCTATATCAGATCATCGAAATGGCTCATTATCGAATGCCGTAACGTCAAACTGCAAAACCCAAACCCTAACAATATCGAAACCTCAAAACAGCGAATTTTTTCCCATGGAAAAAAAATTTCTGTTCCTAGAAACACACACACACCACAAGCACACTAAAAATCAGCAATTCACACACATACATTTAAAAGTTACATCTAACCCTACACTACACTGCACATACACTACTATCTATCCAGTTACCTTAACCCAGACCCTAACCCTAAGGTTCGTCACTATTGCACACTCACCTCACCTGCGCCCTAACCCTAACTCACTTAACCTGCCCCTAACCCCAAATTCTCACTTTCACACACTCACCTTACCAGCGCCCTAACCCTAACTCACTTAACCCACCCCAAACACAAATTCTGTCACAATCGCACACTTACATGACCGGCGCCCTAACCCTAACTCACCCAACTCATGCCATAACCCGAACGTCCACACAGTCACACACTTACTTTAACTCAATCCGTGACTTTCCACCACATCACTGAAAACAGCGAAGCCACAACAACGGCCAACCAAATTCTTTCCCTAGGAAAGAATTCAGTTTTGTGCAGCTTCGCTGTTTTCAGCATTCGCAATAATGGGTTCGATATTAGTTCATTCGAAATTCTGCTGTTTTGATGATCTAATAAAGACCCATTATATCCATAGCCTGCAAGTGAGATGGCTCACTGGTACTGTAATCTCCCCATCTCTAACCACTGTTTACTACTGCAGTATGTGTGTGGGGGGGTTGTTAAAGGTGTATTGACAAAATCCTGAAAGAGTACTATTCTGGAGGGATGCCAACTACAAGTCCACTCTATACAAAATATGTTAATAATGCTTTGGCAGTTCACGCTACAGAATGTATACTATTTAAGAAATGTTCTTTCTTTGTTTTGGAAAGAGTTAACACTGACTTGTTTTCTGGTGATTATAAGACCTATTTGGAGTGTGAGGAAAGCTTGTGGCAGATACTTTTGATAGCTAATGAACCTCCTGGCCTTAAATGGCACGGTTAATATGAAATGTTTTCTTCAGATGGCCAGGATTAAATAAATTCATCAGGTTAATTTAATTTATTATTATTATCAAGATTTTATTAAATTACATTGAAATGAATTTAATTTAATTTTATTTTATATACAAGTTTTAAATAAGGTAACTAAATATAGAGATATATATCTTTTTTATATATTTTTTGTAAGCATAGTATTATACATATTTACATATTACATATATTAATTGATTTACATTTGATATATTTAAAATTTATGTAGGAAGGTAAAGATATTTAATGAAAGTCATGTGATTCTATGTAAAATAGTATTTAAGGGTTATTGAATGAGAGAAATTTTGTTCTGATGAAGCTCATGTGAATTAAAGTGAGTGAAAGCGCTTAACAATGTTAAATCAGCAGTCCTGTGGTTGGATTTATTGTCTCTGTTCAGTTTTTTGGCGTCACTTTTTATTTTGTTTTTAGTTTGGTTTGTGCGCTTTTTACCACAAGTCCACTCTATGTATGTCTCTGGACTGCGTCAGTTGGCCCTATCTCCCCCAAAAAACACAACCTACAGTACTATACTCACAGTAACTACATCATCAGTAATTTCAACATCAAGACAAGTAGTATGTATTGGGCTCCCATGGTAAAATACACACTTGCTCTAGGAAACTATTGCATATAGGACACCTTAGCATTAATGAGACAGCTGTGGGTGTAATTATCAGCCAGCAGAACCCATTTATCAATGTTTATTGGGTGGAATACATAGTCCTCAGCCTGCAATTATGACTATAACCTGCAGAGATTGCAGTTTCTTTATGTTCAAATAACCATCAGAAAGGCCCCATACTATATATAAGCCAGATATAGAACTCTTTCTATGACTCACAAAATCCATGTCTGTCTGTACAGTACAGCAAAGACATTCAGGAGGAAGTAGTTCCAGAGTCAGCAACAGAGAAGGTGCCCCATGAGAAGCCTGTGATGGAGCCAGCTACAGGAAATGACTATGCCGGACGGAGGCAGGTACAGTACACCACAGCAATAACTAAGATGCCACATCTGGTTTATATGCATGTATCATAAAAAACAGTACATATAACATAAACATTATGCATGCAAATGTACACATAGGTTGTGCTATATTGTGAACAGACTGGCCATACTGTGGAAACAGAATCACTCAGTATTACACCCAATACCATTTTCCTTGGTGATCTAAACTATCCAACTATAGACTGGAAACTTAAATCATCACCAGTGCACAAGGACAGAGATTCCTAGACTTTGTCAAAACAAATACCCTGGAACAATTAGCCAGATTATTCATTAGAAAGAGAATAATAGTTTGGATCTTGTCCTTTATAATATGGAGACATCTTGCACCATCCCTGACATATCTTTATCACTTGTTAGGTCTGATCATAAAGCCACCTCCTTCAAAATAAAATTGAAACCTGGGGCCCTTTCCAGCAATTTACATTTAGAAATTTCTCTAGGACAAATTACCTTCATCTAAGTGATATTTTGATAAGTTTTTTATCACTACCAAATCCAGTTAACTCTGCTGAATGTGCAGATACATATACCACCATACTATGCCAGCATTTAAACAGCTGCATAGATGCAGTTATACCTTGCATGAATAAGTGCTGGGCAAACCCCAGAAATAACCCACCATGGTGGAACCATAATATCAACAAGCTTTACAAGAAAAGGAAGATCATTTGGACCAAAAGTGAGAAGAGCAATTCCCAAAATGATAGAACCTTTCTCACTAAAATAAACAAATAACTCAGGAGCTTAATGAACTCCACCAAAGCCAAGTTTGAGCCTAAAATCACCACTCAAGCCAAAGACAATCACAAGGCCTTTTTTATTTATGTTCATGATCTAATAAGTACAATGCAGCAATGTCCTGACTGACTGTAAATGGTGTTACCTACTGTGAGGCTGTAGACATAACGAACCTACTATACAATAAATTTAGCACAGACTTTACCCTCTCTCCTCATTGTTGATCCTATAAAGTACACCTGAAACCAACTCACCTCCAGCTATCACACAAGACCAAGTCCTAAAAGTGCTATCAAAAGCTAACAATATTGCATCAATGGCTCCTGAAAATAAAACTGGATGCATCTTAAATAGCATGAAAAAGAACTTAACCACCTCCCTAATAACACTGTTCAACCTCAACCTCCTATATAGATTTTGCACCAAGGAAATGGAGAACAACTAAAGTTATTCCCCTGCATAAGGAAGGACCTTCCACAGACCTAGGCAATTACAGATCCATAAATTTGATCTGCCTTGTATGCAAAGTCAATAAAGACTTATCATAAAACGAATCAATTAGTTCATAGGGAACCTCCAAACACTGGACACATCTCAATTTGTGTTTGTCAAGGGCACGTCATGCTTACTCAAACTAGTGGACTCTTAAAAAAGAGGGAGAGTGGCCTAATGGTTAAGGTGTTTGCCTTACAAACACAAGGTGCAGGGTTTGAGTCTCATAAGGGGTAATTAGCTAGGCTTAAAATGACTCACAAGGGCAGTTATCTTAGTACTAACCTATGAACCTATAAAATCACCAAAGCAATGGATGAAGTTAAAATGATACACACTGTGCATCTTGACCTGGACAAATCTTTTGACATAATTTTCCACTCAGCCATAGTAGAAAAGCTAAATAAACTGGGAATACATTTACAGATTATCACAAGCTAGGAGAAGTCACCGAATCCCCAAATGAGTTAGCCATCCTGCAGGAATGTACGTCCGAAACATATAATTGGTGCCAGAATCATGATCTGAAACTAGATGCCAAAAAAATCTATCATTGTATCCTTTGAGAAGTCATCTACCCCAGGGAACTACCACTATGACAATATGTCCCTAACAGTTGATATAACTGTTCTGGATTTGTGAACTTATGTGTGGACAGCAACCACACTTTTACCCAATGTATCCACTGTCATAAGAAAGTCCTTCTGCATTGCTCAGCTTATAAACAAAGGGCTTGCATCTACATCTAGAGTTGACTTTGCCCCCCCCTCCCCTTTACTCAGGCCTCATTAGGCCCATCATTGAGTATAATGTCCCCTTTGGTATGAATATGTCTAGATGCATGCATCAACTGGAATGCCCACAAAAAGCCTTCAAAAATATGGCCTACACGGTCAGACTCAAAGCCTTGTCACTGTACTTGGCAGCCTACAGACTCATAAGAGGTTACTTGTGTCTGGCATGCAAAGAATCCTCTGATGATTGATTATATCAGCGAAGTAACTTAGAGCTCTGCTAAAATACTACATACATTTATATTATTTACATTTTTTCAAGCCTATCGAGCAACCTCAACTCCATCTCAATGCACTGGAGCATAGAATTGATGTGATATATTTTACTGGACTAATATAAATGTTAGAATACATCAACTTAACCTTTTGGACTAACAACAGCCCCTCAATAAGAGGTACCACATCAATCCTGTTTTTTAGTGTTTTCTGTTAGGACACTCACAGTATTTCTCTCCATCTCTAACGGTGGCCTGCCAATGGGCAAATATGAGCTGTCCTTGGAAACTGACGGTAAAACAAAAGTAAAAGGGTCAGTTTTTTTAAATTACAAAACAAATCTGACCTTTCTTCTGCATGCCTGTACAGTGAATCTGCAGGCCCAATGAGGCTAGGTGCAAACATGTTTCAATATGTCCTACAAAGAGGTAAACAAAAGTTTAGCCCCACCCATAAACTTTTGACAGACTGAATATTTATTTCTAAATAGTGTCTTTTTGTAAAGGACAGCTCATCATAAGGCCAATTAACCAACTCTCCTATATTTATTTGAATTTGTTTATAGGATAGAGCTATAATCTTACTTTCCACTTTCTGTCTCAGCCCGGATTATTCAAAGTTTCAGTAAAACGATATGCTGTGGGTGGAAAAGCACACAAGTGAGATGCAGTTTTCTTTTATTGTCAGACTGTATACGATAAGAGAGTGCTACTGTACTGAATAAAAAACATACAAGCAAATAAGACTTCTTGTGAAATCCTCCAAAGCAAACTTCTTCTTCTTCTTTCGGCTGCTCCCATTAAGGGTCGCCACAGCAGATTGACTGTTTCCATTTCCTCCTGTCCTCTGCATCTTGCTCTGTCACACCAACCACCTGTATATCCTCTCTCACCACATCCATAAACCTTATCTTAGGCCTTACTCTTTTCCTGTTACCTGGTAGCTTCATCCTTAGCATCTTTTTCCCAATATACTCTGCATCCCTCCTCAGCACATGTCCAAACCAATGTAATCTTGCCTCTCTGGCTTTGTCTCCAAACCTTCCAACCTGGGCTAACCCTCTAATATACTTATTCCTAATCCTGTCCATCCTCGTCACACCCAGTACAAATCTTAACATCTTCAACTCTGCCACATCAAGTTCTGACTCCTACTTTTTTGTCAGTGCCACTGTCTCCAAGCTGGTCTCACTACCCTCTTGTAGACCTTCCCTTTCACTCTTACTGGTACTCATCTGTCACAAATTACTCCTGACACTCTTCTCCACCCACTCCATCCTGCCTGTACTCTCTTCTTCAACTCTCTTCCACACTCACCATTACTCTGAACTGTTAATCCCAAGTACTTAAACTCATTCACCTTTGCCACCTCTACTCCCTGCATCCTCACCATTCCTCTATCCTTCCTCTCATTCACACACATATATTCTGTCTTAGTCCTGCTGACCTTCATTCCTCTTCTGTCTAGAGCATATCTCCACCTCTCCAGGGTCTCCTCCACCTGTTCCCTACTCTCACTACAGATCACAATGTCATCCGCAAACATCATAGTCCATGGGGACTCCTGTCTGATCTCGTCTGTCAACCTGTCCATCACCATTGCAAATAAGAAAGGGCTCAGAGCTGATCCTTGATGTAATCCCACCTCCACCTTAAACACATCCGTCACTCCCACCGCAGACCTCACCGCTGTCACACTACCCTCGTACATATCTTGTACTACTCTTATTGAAATTAGCTTCCTAAACAAAGGACAACCAGAAGGCATTATACAGCTACATCGGTAGCCTAAAAGGAAAGGCCCAGATTTGTGCAGAACTGGTAGTTAATGACACCACATATACTGAGCCTGTGGACCTAGCTAACCTGCTGGCAGACAGGTTCTGTAAAAAACTTCACTCCCCTGTCCCTCCTACAAGTACCCAATCATATCCCTACCACTTGTCCCCTACCTTATATCTCTGTATAGAGCAGGTCATAAATGCCCTCTCTAAGGCCAAAAACATAGCATCTATGGATAACATCTCAGGCTGCGTCCTACATGGGCTCCAACATGAATTAGCAACACCATTGGGTACTCTTTTCAATCATAGTGCAAGCACTGGCTTCACTCGCTGAATGGAAAACAGCCACTGTTATTCCCTTGCACAAAGGTGATACTTCTACTGGCCCCAGGAACGATAGTCCTATCAGCCTGACTAGCCTTATCTGCAAGGTCATAGAGCAAATCATCATAGACCTTATCAACAAAGATATAGGTAATGTCCAAACACTTGACCCTACTCAGTTCGATTTTGTCAAAGGGAGATCATGCCTGTTAAACCTTGTAGGCTTCATCGAGACAGTCACCAAGGTCCTGGATGAGGGGAAATCTGTGCATACAGCCTACCTGTATTTAGACAAGGCATTTGACACTATCCCTGACTCAGGGATCATTGACAAACTCACCCATCTAGGCATCAACCGTTATATCATTAGATGGGTCACTAACTGGCTCACAGATAGAGCTCATATAGTCAAAATAGGGGAATCTACCTCCAGCAGCAGACCTGTAACCAGTGGTATTTCACAGGGATGAGTCCTGGGACCTCTACTGTTTGGAATCTGTATCTCTGAAGTACAAGCAAAAACTAAAGGTCTGTGGCTGACAAAGATTGCTGATGACTGCAAATTGTGAGTAGTCATAGAATCTCCAGATGATGTCAACATCCTACTGGAAGGTCTTAAACAAATAAATGACTGGTGCCAAAGTTAAGGCCTTAAACTCGATGCAAAAAATGTATTATCATTCCTTTCAGTAAAAGCAATGTTCCTGCTAACTACCACGTCAATAGCAACACCTGAAGCAACCTTACCTTTGACCACCATGTCTCCACAGTGGTAAGAAGGGCATTATATTTTGCTTATCTCATAAGTAAGGGCATTGCTTCTAGAAAAAAAGAAATCATAACCTCCCTGTACTCTTCCCTCATCAGGCCAATAATTGAGTAGTGCAATGTCCCTTTTGGGATGTACCTTTCTAAGCACCTGCAGCAATTGGAGAAACCACAAATGTTCCTCACAAGGAAAATTCAAGGTCTTCACCATCTGCCCTATGGGGGTCATCTGAAATCACTGTCACTTCATTCTGTTTCATACAGATTACTCAGAGTTGATTTCTACCTTGCATATAAGGCAATCTCTGACCCTGCATTATTTCATATCTGAAAGTCAAATGGTACATGGGATACTCATTCTAAAGACCTTAACCTGGTATGTGACACTAATAAAACCTGGAGGGACATATTTACCTCCCAGAGGTTACCAAACCTTTGGCACAGAATTCCACTTCATGTCAAACAGGGCACCTCATTGGCCCTCTTCAAATGTAATCTGGACGATTGGATGAGTGATCATAAATTCATCCTGGAGGTTCCACCTCTGTTCCTCTTGGACAGAGGCAATAGGTGGTGATCATGGAAATAAGGGTAAAAACTTGGCTAGGCTTGTAAGGGCCCTAGGGCCCTGTCAGTAATGACAGAGGCTCCACCGTTGCTTTTATGGTCAGTTTAAAATCCCAGTTATAGGAAACTGCTTTAGATGAAGTAACTTCTTCACTAGAATTTATACGTTTGTTGATTATAACAGTCTAAGGACCAAGACAACATCTGTGAAATCTCCAGCATTTTCTCCATCTTACCTAGCTTACTCCTTTGCAGAAACTTTTAGCTCATAAGTTCACAAGTAGTTAGTTAGTATGCAGTCCAGGAGACCACAATGAGCCTAACCCACATCAGCAAGTCAAATGACATCAAAAATACTTGGTCCATGGATCTAAACCTCTTCTGCAACATCAACAGAATAGGTTGGAGAGACAAGTATATTTCGCAGAGGATGTCTCTGGTCTGGAACACTCCCCACCCACATAAAACAAAGCTCATCCCTGTCCATATTCAAGTGCCACTTGGATCTATGGATGAAAATATAGCCCTGGACTGCTCCCTGTACTACTAATGGACAGAGTCATCTCCTAAATGCTTTATTCCATACATTGATCCCCTCAGCTTATTTATGGTATGATCCCGGTTACTGTCACTAGGGGTAGTACAAAATTATCGACCACAAAATGGGTAAGGCCAATCTAACGTCAATAGGGATAGGTTAATTCAAATACTAAAGGAAAACTGTCTCAACTTAAAATGGCCTATAAGAACAGCTTGCTTGCCTATGAACCTATAAGGACACACACCACATTCCCTCCAATTTCCCTATCATGGCAGTAGACCATACCCTGTATACAATTCGAAGACACTGTGAAAATACTGATGCTAACACCCCGCAACTTAACCCACTACAGAATCACACTGTCATGGATGTTGTCAAACCACACATAATCAAAGGGGTCTATATTAAAAGCACAAATGTTCAGAAATGCGAATACGAGTACATCGACATATAAACGTCAAAGTACAACAACAGCGAAAGACGTAAACATCGAAAATCAGGACACCAAACATATTTCCTTGGCCAGCAGGGTGATCATGGGGAAGAGGAAATATATCCTTTTCCCACTGTAGTGCAATCTCGGAGTTGGTATATTTAAGTAGTGGGGTGTGGGGGCACAACCCCCCATGTGGGGAGTGCGGGGGGGCTTGCCCCCCTGCAAAAGTGTGTTTCTTGCAGTTTGTTTACATACGTTTTACTTACCAGTATGGCGCTGTTGTTTTCTGAAATACGTTCGTTGTCCTGATTTTTGATGTTTACATTTTTCGCTGTTGTTGTTGTTCGACGTTTATGTGTCGATGTACTTGTATTCACATTTCTGAACGTTCGTGCTTTTAATATAGACCCAATTAAAGCATTAGTACTACAGCAGATATAGCACAAGTACCATTCCGCATTCACTTGCTTCTTTTTAACAGCGACTTGCTTTGAGTAAATCAATGCTCTACTGCTTGCTCTGTAGGAATCGCACATACTGCAATAAGACCCACATAAGTTGTGTCTGCTTTTATAACACAGTTATGAAACTTCTAGCATGGTCCTTATGCTAAAGAGCATCTTTCCAGTGAGTGTTCCTGAGTCATACATTTACCTCATCTCGCAATTAACTGCTACCACACTAAGAGGCTTGGTCAGCTTTAATTCACATTAGTACCTGTGAAGCACATGTGCTAGTCAATGACCCAACAATGATGTGTACGAAAACTGACTAATTGTATCATCATCATGTTAGGGATTGAGATGGGATGTCTGATTTATTAACCTTGCCGTATTTGGACTTGCCAATGGTTGCCATGGAATTTGGATTCTGTCCAAGTTATATGAAACATTAAAGTATAGTGAGTATAAATTAATCTTGGTTTGTCACTGTTTTATTTTACCATTTACTCACTATTTTATCGTATAAATTTGCTTGTGCTCATAATGCCATTCTTATGAATAGTTATTTATTATCTGTAATATTTGTAATATTTATTGCTTCAAAAGTTGTAAAAGTGCTTAGAAAATAAGAAGTATAATAAAAGTGAAGTTGAAGTAGGGATGCTCATGAGCAAATGTATTAATAAATGAAGGCACTGTAATCACTATACAATGTCTCCATGTCATTGCACATACCCTAATGCCAGTATCTGACAACTATTTTCATGCTGTGCAATGAAGGCACCACAACTGACCACACTACATTGCTGCCCAATGTTGCATGTCACATGTTGACAACATCAATGTGCATAATGATGAGAAGGCTACCATAGTTCTTTGAACTGTGATCTGATGAATGGCCATGGCCTCCAAGGGTACTGATGATGGCACTGATGGTGGCAGGGTTCCCATTTAGTGTCTTAAAACAGCAAAATATATCTCCATTTGTTGTATAGAGACCAATGGGAGTGCTTGCCTGGGGAGTCAAGAAGGTCCCCAGTAGACGGAGTGTGGCTAGGATGAGACTAGGATAGCAGCACTTTTCTTCTGCTCTGCTACTACATATATTTCTGACAATAAATTTTATTTCCAAATAATCCCAAACAATTCATTTAAGTGAACTATGATAAATGTTGGTGTCCTAAAGGATTATATAAAAATTTTTTCTTAAAATTCATCTATTTTCCTGTCAAAATCTGTGAGAGATAATGTCTTCACTGTATCCTGCAACACCATGAGTTATACAAAGGCAGCATCTCAAGACTCTGTGTTAAAAAAAGAGCGTCAGTCATTCCTGACTAATATTCAAGAAGTGTGGCTGCAGTGGTTAGCATTGTCACCTCACAGCAAGATGTTCTCTGGTTCGATTCATAGCTGGGATGCCTTCTGTGTGGAGTCTACATGTCCGCCTTGTGTTTACCTCCGGGTGCTCCGTTTTCCTCACACATTCCAAAGACATGCAGTAGGAGCATTGGACAGTCTAAATTGGCCGTAGGTCAGAGTATGTGCATGAGTTAGTGGTGTGAATGAACTAACGTGGCAGGGCTAGCCACCTGGTGGTGTAAACCTTGCCTCAAGGTGATTGTCACTGTAGAAGTGACATTCCAACCACATATGGGAAAAGGGGTTGAGGATGGATGGATGGATGGATGGAGGGATTCAAGACTTGTCTTTGAAAATAGATAGATTGGACACCAAAATAGGTAACGTTAAGAAAAACTGTTCCAAACAAATGGAACAAATTAATGAAGTTTGCAGTTACAGAGAAAGCAGATTTCTGGCACTGAAGACTCCTTGAATGATATGGAAGGAAGACTAAGTGAAGGGGAGAACAATACTGAATTTCTGTTAAAACAGAACAACTCTTTACTAGCCAAAATAGATGACCTTGAGAACAAGTTCCATAGGAACAACATTCTTATTTTTGGTCTGCCAGAAGGAATAAAAGGAAAGAATATGATTAATTTCTTCTCTACCTGGCTCCCTAAAACTTTCAATTTTTCTGAAGCTCTCTCTTTTAGTACAGAGAGAGCACACAGATCTCTGGTTAATCCTGTATCAAAGTGCAGTACTTCCCTGAGTTCCATCAAAGTTAAATTTATTTCATCTCAGGATAAAGAACTGGTACTCAGAACTGCCTGGGGTAAGTGACCAGTTAAAGCAGAAGGAAATATTAATTTTGATAATGACGATTCAGCAACAGTTTTGTCTAAAAGGAAACAATTCCTTCCCCTTTTAAGAGAACTTAAGAAAAAGCAGATAAAAGTACATTTACAGTTCCCAGCCAGGCTGAAGACTTTCCTTTCTAATGAGGTTAAATTCTTTGAAGATCTTGACCTTGCATTGTCATATCTACAAATTAACAAATTTTTTGAACAAACAGAGGATATGGACTTGTCCCTTATATCCTTAAAAAGAAATGAAAATAAGACACGTGAAAAAGATGAAATTAAGGGGAAAATAAAGAGCTTTCCTTTTCCCCTTTCTTTTTTCAGAAAGGAAACAATAAGATGTCAAGAACTGTTTTTTTTTTCTTTTTATGTAAACAAGCTTAGTTTTACTTCTTTACATGCCTTTACCAGTAAAAGGTTCGATTCTCAGCTGGCGCGCCTTTTGTGTGGAGTCAGCATGCCCTCCCCATAGTCAAGTGACGCCTAAAGACATGTAGGTAGGTGCGTGCGTGAATGGGTGTGCCTTCTTTGAAGGTTGAGCATTGGGCTGGCTACTCGGCACAGTAAAAATCCACTGCCAATCATTAGCGGACCATAGTTCTGCTGTGGCGACCCCTAACCAGGAATAGCCGAAAGAAGAAGAAGACATACCTTTACCAGCAAAATGTAAAATGACAATATGCTCATCTATAACATAAATAGGAATCATAATATCAACAATCAGTCTACTAATATAAGGTAATTGAATTCTTCTGTCTTATGCTTGTCTAATTTACAGAAAATTAAAAATCATGTTTAATAAGTCATGACAAAATATTATTAGTTTCCCTTAAATGAAGCATGCAGTGTTTATACTAGCATATGATTTGAAGGGTTACATACAAAATTGCGTGCTCAGGAACTAATGCATACTTTATATTTGAAGTAGAAAATGACTGCAGTATAACACATAGCTGAATTTAAAGTTGTTTAATTCATATAAACTGCTGTTACCTACTAAAGAGAAACACACACTATGAGTGACATCTCAAACTTTCTTGTTAAAAAAAGGAAAAGATATTAACAATATTGAATTAAAACTGCTACTTAAATCGTATACTAAAAGAAATGACAGATGAACATCTTTTTTTTTTTTTTATCAAATTTCTTTTTATTAAATATTTATTCACAAAATATGCAGAAAAAGATAAACACGACATATACATGTGGTACAGTTGATGTTACAGAATGCATACCATAAGCAAGTAATAATAGTTATGGCACACTTTAATAATTAACATTTAAAAAAGTTAGAATTACAATTTTGTAAGACTATGAGGGTATGTTTATATTATGAGTTAGTCTAAAATAATCTTTTATCATATAGCAGTTTTTTTGTAAATTATTTTACAACTGCGAGCAATACTAGAGGTAAAACATCAACCTATAGAATGATAACACTTTACTTTACTACACCTTATATACATATATACAAATATGTCACCTTAACTATTGTGGTTACTAATCTCAACTAAGTGATATGTTTACTATCCTTATATAATTAGCATTTAACTTACTGTCTAAGATAGAATATCAATTAATGCTTTGCAGTACCTCTGATAGTAGGTTTGGTTCTTCTAACTTTTTGTATAAAGCATCTTGATCTGTCTATCCAGTTTTTTGCTATGTAAGCTTTTAATAGGGTGCATAGTGTTATTATAATGTGTTTAGAGAAATTATTATTATTGCCTACTAAACCTGGTTGACTTCTTTGAGACAGTCACCAAGGCCATAGATGAGGGAAAGGTAGTTCACACAGCCTACCTTGACCTCGCCAAGGCTTTTGACACCATTCCCCACTTGGGAATTATAGAAAAACTCACCAGCCTAAACATAAACCCCTACGTCACGAGATGGGTTGCCAGCTGGCTTACAGACAGAACTCACACGGTAAGAATAGCGGGCTCCAGGCCCGACTCTAAATCACTCACAAGTGGTGTCCCACAAGGCTCGGTTCTGGGACCCCTACTGTTCGGCATATACTTCTCAGAAGTACAGACAAACACAGGAGGACTATGGCTAACCAAGTTTGCCAATGACTGCAAACTGAGAGCCATAACTGACTCTCTGGCTGACACAGACATTCTCCAAAAGGGCCTTACTGAGACAGACACCTGGTGTCAAAGTCATGGACTCAAGCTAAATGCCAAAAAATGCATAGTCATCCCATTTGGGAAAAACAAAACACCCATGAATTACCACATAGGTGGCAGCCCCCTTAATACAGAAGAGGTAATAAGAGATCTGGGGACCCAGGTAGAGAGTAATCTCTCCTTTGACAATCATATTGCCAAAGTAGTTAGGAAATCCTTCTATGTAGTCCATCTAATTAATAAAGGGTTCGCATCTAGAAATAAAGAGGTTATAGTGCCCCTCTATTCGTCACGCATCAGTCCCATCATAGAGTACAACGCCCCATTTAGGATGTACCTCACAAGACACCTCCAACAGCTGGAAAGACCACAAAAGTACCTCACCAAGAGGATTACTGGTCTCAAACATATGTCCTATGCAGCCCGACTGGAAAAACTCCAGCTGTACTCAGTGGCATATTGCTTACTCAGAGGTGATCTCTTCCTGACTTACAAAGCCATGTCCAACTCAGAATTGTTGGACATGCTCCACCTAAAGAACTCCAAGTCACTGCGAGCCACTCGCTCTAGTGAGCTAAACCTCGCCACAACAATAAATAGAACATGCTGGAGGGATAGATTCCTGTCACAGAGATTCCCCATGCTTTGGAACAAAATTCCTAACTACATTAGGCAGAGCCCCTCACTAACACTCTTCAAGACAAACCTTGGTGAGTGGATGGGTATCAGAAAATACACTCCTGGGATCACTTCATTGGCTCTTCTTGACAGAGGCTCAGTTAATTAATCAATGGGGCGACAAAAGCTGACACACTCTGGCTAGGCTTATAAATGCCCTCAGGCAGATATCCTAGTACCCATCTATGAACCTATGAACCTATGCATTTGAATATATGCAGTATAGCTGTCTCCCATGACAACGTGAATTTTGAATAGCCTGATTTCTCTAAAATGAATCTTAATCAGCACCATAGTTTATAAACCATTTTGCAGCTTCAAAATATGTAGAGGATATCTGCCTCTTTATTCAGACAAAATGAGCAACAGGGTGACTTGGATGGGTTGAATTTGTTAAGGTGAACAGGTGTACGGTAGGCACTGTTGAAGATCATGATCTGTGTATATATTAACTTTTTATATGGTGTCATTTTCGTATTATTTCTAATAGCTAATTCCTTTTGATTATCTGGTTATGGTGTTATCTTTTCTTTCCCAAAACTTTGAAAAAAGAATTGTATTTTGATATTTAATATTTGCTATTAATTTATATGTATTTGATATAATTTTCTTTTTACTTAAAAGCAATTTTAGAACTTGCTGTGCTAAATCGACCTCTTGCTGAACTACACTGATATCTTTGGTTATAGTACTTACTAGGTATAAGATTTGTTTAATTATCAGTTTATATTTATTGCTTGCTTTAAGTAGTTTCATGATATTTTCCATTGAAAGGTTATTTAATTGGTAAAAGTCCCATAATGTATAATTTTTTATTAAAGGGTATTTATCTAGGTTTACCATAGTGTTTGCTAGTTTTATATCTAGGTTGTTATATATTGGTTGCAGAAGACTAATAGTGTCTTTTAAATTTGTTGATATCAATAGCTTCTTGAAAATTTCACAGTTGTTTATTAAGATTGGGTGAATTTTTGTTGTCTTAAGAGTTTCTTGTTTTAAGAAGGGAATCGTTTTTGGATTAACTTTATATGTTATAATATTCTGGTGAAATAATTTAATCCATAATGGGTACCATTCATTACCTATTGGGTCATGATTTGCTATCTGCATGATGCAACTTGCATTAATAATTTCATAGTACAATTGAAAATCAGGAAGGCTTAAGCCTCCTTTTTCTTTTGAGGGTATTAGCTTATTATAGCTAATTCTTGAACTTTTTAGGTACCATATGAATTTTGCCAGTCGAACTTTTATCTTGTTGAAGAAGGTAACTGGAATTTTCATGAAAGCGGCATTCAGATGGCATAAAATCTTAGGCAATATGTTCATTTTTACAACTGAAGCTTTTGATAAGGTAGATATTTTAAGCTTTTCCCATTTATTAATGTTACCAACTATATTTGGGACCAACCAAATACACGCAAGGAGACAGGGTGCACGGATTAAACCAATATGAAACTCAAAAAAGTTCGGATCCAACCATTAGTGAACCAGATAGATGACCAATTATCTCATGACTGGAGCCAAGCACAATATAAAGCTTCCATGTTTTTGTGGATGCCCTGACTGATTATTATTATGAAATAACTATTAATCAATGTATATTGGATGTTACTGCTAATTGTGAGGAAGTTAGAGTTTACGAAGGGGAGCCCTTTTTTAACAAACATTTGAATGATCTGGCCAAAGATTTACCACTACTAGAGGAACAACTGATTAAAAAGAAAACCCAAAAATTTCAGAGAGATACCATGGATTATGATAAGGGTAAACACTTTGTTACATAGAAATATGTACGCTTTAACGGCTCTGGCCCCAAGGTAACCAACAGAAAGAAAAAACATGAGCTATACTAAAAAATAAAGAGCAGGGTTATAGTGGAACATCAGGAGAGGATTCTTCCTCCATCACTGATTTGGATTCTTTTTCTACCCAAGAAGCTCCAGTGGCCAAATGAAAACCAAACAGGGACCCTTTAGGGGTAGGAAATGTAGGGGGGTAGAAAACACAGAAGGCATACACAGCATTCAACAGTTATTAGAGAAGATAACATCCCATTGAACATTGATAATATGCACAATATCTCCTCCTACAACCAATCAGAAGCTGAAATAAAACTGCTCAATAAGGGTCTCAATTTTGTTCCGTCTTTTTTAGTGCTTGAACATACCTTGGTGGATGATGTTAATAATTTTGGCAGATTACTTAACTTAAAAATATTTTTTTCTGATACACGGGATACTCAAAGTTCTACTGATTTTCGATTTGGGAAATCTAGTTTTATGCCTCCCATGGACAAACATGTCGCAGTGTTCAAGGAGTGTGTACTCAAAGATCTTCATTTTCATCATGAAATACATCGTATAAAGCCTAATTTATCTAGACATGAACAGTTAGCCCTACAAGATCTTAGCAAGAAGCATGATCTAGTCATTCTGCCAGCAGATAAGGGAGGGGCAGCAGTTGTCATAGACTGGGACGTGTATCAGACCGAGGCAGTAAAACAGCTATCAGACGTCCGTTCCTATATACAGATGTTCATAGATCCAACTCCTAACTTTAAGAAGGAAATTGATTCTTTTCTAGATCTAGCCATAGAGGAAGGCATTATTAGCTTAAAAACTTGCAAACAGCTCAAGGTTTCTGACCCCCAAACACAATATCTTTATTTATTGCCTAAGATACACAAACATCCCACTAATCCTCCAGGACAGCCAATTGTATCTGGCAGGGGTTCATTAACAGAACCTTTATCAGCTTTTTTAACTGAATACATACAGCCCTTACTACCTCTGGTTAGGTCTAGAATTAAGGACGCCACACAATTTCTTAATATTATTCAAGATACACAGTTAGAATCCAGTTGGTTTCTATGTACACTAGACGTCACCTCCCTATACACTAACATTCCACATTGGACGAGATTAAAGGCTATCCAATATTGACTAGATAGATCTGATCTATACACTCCTGCTTTCAACACATTATTAGTTTGTTTAACGGAACATGTGTTGTCCAAAAATGTCTTTTACTTTAATGGGAGGTGTCATTGGCAGGTCCAAGGCACAGCGATGGGAGCATCTATTGCTCCCATCTATGACGACCATTTTATGGGATATTTGGAGGCACAATTGATATATGATGACAATCACAACATATTTTTGGACCAGATAGATATATCTGGATGATTGTTGGATGGTGTGGCAGAGTGATATTCCTTATGCCAAGGAGTTTGTAGAATATCTAAATGAAAATATATGGGGGATTCAATTTACACTCAACACTGAATATCACAATATCACTTTTCTAGATGTCTCCATTATTAGACAGATGGATCATACTCTGGAGACACAGGTACATAGAAAGTTCCCTTAGTACAACACATTATTACATGCTTCTAGCCATCACCTGCGCCACATCATCTGAAACATTCCCAAATCTCAATATCTACATATTAAACGGATTTGTTCCTCTGAACAGTCTCACGGCCCGGGCCCTGCCAACATGATCTCACTAGGAGATTTCTCAATGGAAGATATCAGGCAGAATCATTGAATCATGCATGAATGTTTGCTGACCAACATGACACAACTCTGCTATTGCAATGCAGGGACCAAACCAATTCTAAAAAACAAACTTCACAACCCATTAGGTTAGTAACCACATTTGGATCTAATACAAATTGGTTCAGGGACATCATTAATAACCATTGGGACATTTTGTTGGCCCAAGAAAAATTAGGTCATTGTCTTACATCTCATTGTTTAATTTCATATTGGAGAGGTAGAACCATTAATTCACACTTTACACACTATAAACATCTCACTGAGTCGATTAAACAACAAACAATGCTGTTTGGAGACAAACTGACAGGCAGCATATCCTGTGGTCACTGTCACGCCTGTAAACATATAGTTAAAATAAAGGAGTTCACCAGCAAAAATTCATCCAGAGTTTAGGAAATTAGATGTTTTGGGAACTGTAGTAGTGACTGAGTAATCTATTTAGCCACCTGTTTTTGCTCTGCGTTCTGCGTAGGGCAAACATCTAGACCTTTCAGTTTCAGAATCAGTGAACATTTAAGTGATATTAAGAATAATAGATTATCCAATGCACTATATAAACACACTTTGAAACACAAAACAGCTAAGTTCACGTTCACTATAATTGACAGAACTGAACATAACAAAACATGTAAATCAGGATGGCATACTATTTTAAATCAGAAAGAATCAGGTTGGATTATTAGGCTAGGTGCACTATTTAGTCCTGGCCTGAATGAGTTAAGTTGATTTGCTTAATTGTTTAAACTAATAATGGATAATTCTTTGATTATTTTACTATATAAATATGTAGAAGTTTCTGTTCACACTAATGCACTGAAGAAGGCGAATACTCAGCCAAAACCGGTTTGCTGCTTATGGATTTTTTGGGTTTTCCCTAATAAATATATCTACAAATTGCTCCAAATAGTAATTTCAAGGAATCCCAACAATAACCAAAAAATGCAGAACAAAAATAGATTCCAAGAAGCAAGTGCCATGGTGCAATTGGTGTAAAAACAGGTTTAATGTACCACACTAAAAAAACAGGTTGAGCACTTTCTTCTACTAACCGTAGATTTCATCAGAACACTCATCATAATTTTCAAATCCTTAAATACTTTATACTTTCCCGCCCTTTACAATCAATTATTCATTTAATCAATTAACATTGAAATTCTAAAAAATACTTTATATAAAAAAATGTTTTGTAAAAATCAATATGCTTACATAATAAATATATTACTAAAACATAATAAATACATAAACGTCCTGTTTGGATGAATAGTTCATTTGATTACTTTCTGTCCTGTCGGTATGTGTATTCTATAATAATTTAAAAGGATCCTTTATTTCCAATAATCCCAATATTCTCACGGTGTGTACTTGTACATAATTTACGCCTATCCATCTTTCCTGACATAATTACTAATGTATGAATTCCATAGTGTATACTATGAAATGTATTAAACTCTAATAAGAGGTTTTGTGGGTATATGTTCATTAATTCCTGGGGCGCTGGCCGCATTTAATCTTATCTGCCATTTGATTTCCTTCTCTTCCAGTATAGCCTTAATATTACCACCTCTAAGGTCACTCCTGACAACTTCCAGTATGGCAAACTTGAAGGAATCACATCCAGTACTTTCTTCTAAATGCCTGTATAGTGCATTATTCCTGTCTTTCTTTTTTATACAATAAAGCTGGTCATAAATCCGATTTCTCAACCTTTTATCCATTTTCCCCACATAACTGGGACATGATGTACACTTCCCTAAATAGATGACATGATGTGTGTGACAGTTCCACCTTTTGAAATTTATTCTACTCTTGATATTATTCTCTAGGCACAACTGTTTGTCTTCCATGATATAATGACATTGATTACAATGTCCACATCTTGTAGTTCCTTCAAAATTTGTTTTTGCTGTATCTCTCTTGTTAAATGTCTTATATTCTATCATCTTTTTAATGTTTGTCCCTGTTTTGTATACAAAAGAATATTTTTCTCCTATTTTACCATACATAGTGTCATCACTTGTTAATATATATTCCAGTTTTGTTCAATGATGTTTCTAATTTCACCTGCATATGGGCTGAATTCTAAAATATAGGCCCTTTGATATCCAGTATTATCAATATGCTTATCTGTTATGTTCTGGGTGTTTGTAACATTACCTAAAAGTGGGATATATTTCTTCCCCCATTCCCTAATCACATATTCAGTGATGTCTTTAATTAGGTTCTCAGGATATCCTCTTTCTCTAAATAGTTCACCTATGAACCTAATTTCTTTGATCATGTCCTCTTTAAGTGTAGTCATTCTGGCCGCCCTTATACATTGCCCTTTTAAAATACTTTTTTTCTGAGTATAAGGATGGTTACTGGTATATTCCAGATATTAATTACAAAAGGTTTCTTTCCTATGGATTCTAGATTGAAAGGTATTTACATCATTAAATATAAATGTATCCAAATAATTTATTCCCATCCTACTAAGATTTTATGTGTATTTTAAGTAAGGGCTACTGTGATTGATATAATCTATGAATTGGGTTACAGATTCTTCAGTCCCTTTACACAACAAGAACATATCATCCAAAAATCTCACATAACATACTATATATTCCTTCCAAGGGGTGTCTAGGATGAATTCCTCTTCCCAGTCTAGTAATACTAGATTAGCATAAATGGGGGCACATGCCGCTCCCATAGCTACACCTAGGGATTGTTTGTAATATTCCCCTTCAAAGTATATATAGTTGTTGTCTAATACTATGTTGATAAATTCAGTGATAAGTTCAATTCTGTCCCACTCGAGCTGTGAGTATTTATTTATACTATTGGTGAATCTCATAATACCATCAGTTTTGGGAATACAGGAGAATAAATCTATTATGTCAATAGTTACAAATATCAAATTACTGTCCCATAATTCTGCTTTGAATCTTCCCAAAAAGTCCCAAGAATCTTTTATTAAATGTGGGACTTTGGTGTAAATATGCTTCAACCATTGGTCAATAACTTTTCCAAATGGAAAGCTTTTACTCCTACTTCCAGAGATGATAGGTCTAAAAGGGGGATTATGTATACTCTTGTGTATTTTCGGTATGCCAACGATGGTTGCTAATACCGGATTATCTACTTTCAAAAATCTGTAAAGATTTGTATCTATACGTTCATCTAATAGGAATTCCTCTAGATACAGGTCTATCCTTCTATGTGCTATGTTGATTTGATTTAAGGATGATGTCAAATATTGCTCAGATTTGTTAAGTATATCAAATATTTTCTGGGTATAATCATCCAAATCATACCATACTATTCCCCCTCCCTTGTCCGGAGTCATTATCCGGATGCTATTAGTATCATAAAGTTGATGAAGGGCCCTGTCTTCATCTCTGCTCCAGTTTGTATTAACCTTAACTTTTTGTGTTTTATTGTACAATTCGTATATTCTACGGTTAGTAGAAGAAAGTGCTCAACCTGTTTTTTTAGTGTGGTACATTAAACCTGTTTTTACACCAATTGGACCATGGCACTTGCTTCTTGGAATCTATTTTTGTTCCGCATTTTTTGGATATCTACAAATTGTTTGTAACTTCTCCTGGTGCTGGATATATTTTTTTGACCGACTATATTTGACCAAGTTTTAACTATACTATTATTAAACATATCTGATTGTGCATGGCTAAAATTTATACCTAAATATTTCAAAGTATATTGTACTTTAACATTAGTCTCCGGAAAGTAAAATTCCTTATGTCCCAGTGGGTTAATTGGATAAATAATTGACTTCTTAGGATTAATTTCATAGTTGGATACTAGGGAAAACTTATCTATGGACGATAGGATTTTATTTAAATTAGTATTGGAATACTGAAAGTAAATACTGAAATCGTCTGCAAGAGCTCTGTATTTTATTTGAGTTTTTGATACTGAAATAAGATGATGGTATGTTCTCTGGGTAATTTGCAGTAGTAATGTTTCTATATAAAAATTAAACAGGTTTAGTGAGAGTGGGCATCCCTGTCTGGTTCCATTAATTATTTGCATTGGGTTAGAAGTTTTCTTATTAATATAAAGAGTTATAGTTGCTTTAGTATATAACATTTTAATCATTTTTATGTATTCTTTTGGGAATCCAAATTGATAAAGTACAAAGAGGAGGAATTTTTGATTGACTTCGTCAAAGGCTTTTATTGCATCTACTGATAATGTGCATTTAGGGGCTTTGTCCTTGGCACATAAGTGGGTTAGGGCATCGATGGTTAATGTGTTGTCCTTTACTTGTCTCTGACTCATAAAGCCTAGCTGTTCAGGTGCAATTATAACTGGGGCTACTTTCTGTACCCTTTGTGCTAAAATTGTTGACAATATCTTAATATCCATATTTATTAGAGCAATGGGTCTACAGCTGTTCGGATTTGTGGGCTCTATATTTGGTTTTCAGAAAAGTATGGTTTTGGAGTTGTTCAGATAAAGGTCTGATATCCCAACTTTTATTATATAGTTGTATAATTTTAAAAGTAATGGTGTTATTTGTTGCTTAAAATGTTTATAAAATTCTGCTACATACTCATCAGGACCAGGAGCTTTCCCAGGTTTTAATTTATCAACAGCCTTATTTACTTCCTCTTCTGTTAATGGACTTTTGAGATTATTAAATTGAAAGTCATTAATCTGAGGGAATTCTAAGTTATCCACAAAGATTTGGAAAATGTTGTCATTAATATGAAAATGGTTTGAAATGTTTCTTTGAATACCTCTATTATTTCAATATCAGAGTTATAAATTTTGTCTTCATATTTTTTTTCTTGTATTTTACATGTGGGGTTCCTTACGTTGATAAGTCTTGCTAACATTTTGGAAAGGGTTTGAGCCCACACCACATATTTGTGTAGCATTCTAAGTTCTGTAAATGTATATACTGTTGCATTATAATTGCATTTAACTGTTTCTGTTGACTTGCTATTTGTTTCTCAATAGTAGGAGACAGATGAACATCTTCACCTAAGTGTGAAAGCAACTCAATGTAATCATTAACTATAGTAACATTAGAAAAGCTGTTTCAGTAAAACTAAAAGTAAAACGTAAAAGCTGTCTGTCTTCCTAGTGCCTAGATTTAGAAAACATGTTACTATTTAAGAGAATGCTTTATGATATGCTGGATTGGGGAGGGGGGTGATTGCAGCTGCTATGGATGTGTGTTTTAATGTTGTTTAACAGTGGTGAGATTGTCTAGTCATAGATGAAATGTTCAGGTTCACTATGAAAGATATGGAAACTGCTGTGACTTTTGAGTTGTTGCTGTGTGAGGTGCTTCTGTGGTAGTTAGATATGAAGCCCCCTCTTTCCATAGCTTGAACTTTTTTTTACTTCATTTAGAACACTTGAAGCTACAGTGTTCATGTTCAGAGACTCTGATTGACAAGCAGCTTTAGAAGGTTAATTTTAATAAAAGGCAGAACCTTTAAATATGCATTAGCTCAAATTTCACAGAAGCTATAGTTAGACATACAAACTGGCATTAAAGAAAGGAAAGAATTATAATGTTACCCATACTATGAAATACCTTTAAATACATTTATAAGTAAATATATTTGAAAACAAGCATCAAGTTCAATAGTAGTTGACAATGAATGATAAAACAAATATATATATGTATATATATATATATATATATATATATATATATATATATATATATATATATATATATAATGTTTAAAGCTCCATTATTAGAGGCTTGACATACATGATATAAATATGTTGTCATACACTTGAAAGTCTCATACATACAGCAAAAGAAGGAATAAACTGTATACTTGGTGCCTCACAGTCTCACTTCCATTAGACCCTACTACAGCTATATTGCCTTTGTCCACTAGAGGGTGATATTCTTCTAGACCTATCCTACTGTCCCTGAACACTATTTTCAGGCATCCATTTTTCTATATCTTGTTTTAGGTTGTAGTCCCACACTATCCTTTTTGTTACTCTCCACACTAGTTAATCACTCTGCCTACTCTCCCTACTAGTAAAACTTTTATCTCCTACCTTCCCTCACCTAATAACTTACCTTAGCAAGCTGCTCTACTGATTGTTCCTTCTCCTAGGGGTCAGTCCTACTGTAGCTCTACCCGCTCCATTCACCCTGCGGGCTCACTCCGCTCCCCTACCCTGCCCCCAAATCTCACCTGCCCCCAGTGCTTCTAGTTTTATACACGCCTTACCACACCCCCACTGCATTACCACCAATCACAAGCTCAGTCCCCCTTAAAGTGCTAATACCCATTTCCTGTTAGTCTTCATCTTAATAATCTTTATCTATCCCAGTAATTTATCATAAATAGTCCTCTTCTATTATCTCCATAAGTAAACCATCTATACATTCCCCTGTATGCCAACATCAACTGAATTTCTTCTACTATGCCTCCTTTAACTGTTCCAACTTACCCTCAAACCCTTACTTTTATTCTCTCTCTCCTAACTATTCTATCTATACCTTACTTACTTACCTTCTACAAACACCATCGCCATCTAGGGTTTCACTACCCCAATAGGCAAACCTCTACACCAACAATTACCCTTTCTTACAGTCATAATAGCACATCCTGTCCACCAAAGTATTTATCAGCCAAATTTCATAGACTTACACACATTACTTACTATAGCCCAAGAGCCAGGAAATCCCAGAACCTAATTAATACATTTCTACAACTCATCCTGAGAGTACAGGTCCACTCCCTTATAGATGGTGGCATACACCCAAACCCTGGTCCAAATTCTAGCACAACCACAAGTCCTATCACACCAACTCCTACTAACATACACTTGGATTACCAGGTCTCCCAACTCTCTCCTGATAGCTCATCTTAATGTTCGTAGCATAAATAATAAGGTTGCTCACCTACATGCCCTTATAGATGTTCATTCATTTGATATCCTCTGTCTCACTGAAACATGGCTTAAGCCATCAATACAAGACAGTGTAGTCATTCCCCCTGGCTACAATATCCTGAGACTTGACCGTAATGCCAAGAAGGGTGGAGGAGTAGCTATACTTTATAAAAATGGTCTACAAGTCACCTCAATTGACTTTAACCCTCCACTATCTAGTAATGCAGAAATTCATATTTCCAGGATACAACTCAATAAATGTAAATCCATATATATCATCTGCATCTACCTCCCCCCAGGGAATAATACTAACACATTAGAGGCTATCCTTAGTTGGCTCTTAACCAACTACCCACAAGAAACTATAATACTTGGTGACTTTAATATAAACCGGAAATCTTGTTCATCTGAGCAGCCTTCAACTCATATTAACCTATATGGCTTTACCCAAACTATTACATCCCCTACTAGAACCAATAAACTTAATAACAAAGAAAGCACCCTTGATTGGATTCTCACTAATAGTCACCAACAAACTTATATAACAGGCACCCTCCCTAAAGATATAAGTGACCACTCACTCACCTTTCTAATTAGATACAAAACTGAGATTACAAACCCTACCATTTACAGAACAATAAGGACTAAAAGAAACTTTCACCCTAACAGCTTCCAAACAGAAGATAGAGCTTGTCTCCACTGATACACCTCCCACTAGATGATGCAGTCAGCTACTTCAATTCAAAATTCTTAGCTATTCTAGATTGCAATGCCCCAACATGCAAAATTAGAATGAGGACTAAACCAGTCCCATGGCTGTCTAAAACTACCAAACAAAAAAATCACCAAAGAAATAAACTCTGGGCCAGCTGGCATTCAACAAAAAGCCCCACAGATCATTTACAGTTCAGACAGCTAAGAAATTAAACAAAAAAAGCCATACTGTCTGATAAATGAAACTTTTACTGTCAGCTTCAGCAAACCCACCAAAATAATCCTCTGAAATTCTGGTCCAGCATCAATAAACTCCTCCACCCAGGCCACTCAAGCACACCTGCTCCCTCAGGCCCAGACCACAATAATCCCATTCAAATAGCCAACTCCTTTAACACTTTTTTCACAGAAACCGTTCAATCCCTTTCCAAACAGTTAACCCCTGGTGGCATACACTCTTAATCTGCCAACTCCAACAGCCCCCCATTTCATTTTCAACCTGTTCCCACATCCCTTGTCTGTAACCTTATCCAGAAACTTAAACCCACCACACTCTCTGCTGACCTACTACCTGCAGAATATCTGCAAAAAGCAGCAAAAGCCATAGCCTACCCCATATCCATCCTCATTAATAGAACTATTTCTGAAGGAACCATCCCATCAATCTGGAAAGTTTCTCACATTATCCCCCTGCACAAAGGTGGTAATTCCAAAGACATATCCAACTATAGGCATATAGCCATATTATCCCCATTGGCAAAAATAATGGAGAAATGCATTCATAAGCAACTTTTAAGCTATCTACTAGACAAAAACCTACTAGCCACCTGCCAACATGGATTCAGACCATTTCATAGTACTGCCTCTGCTCTTTTATCCTTCACTGACTGCATTAATAGAAATTGAAATAATGACACTCTATCCTCAGCCCTCTTTATTGATCTGTCAAAAGCCTTTGACATGATTAACCACCACCTCCTCATTAACATACTTAAAAATCTGTCAATGGATGCACTTGCTATACAGTGGTTCCAGTCCTATCTAAATAATAGGCAACAGGCTGTACTTTGGGAAAATACCTTGTCCTCCCACCTCCCAGTTACCCTTGGTGTCCCTCAAGGCTCCATATTGGGTCCTCTCCTCTTCTCTATCTTTATAAATTACCTTCATTCTGTAATTTCCCAAGCTACCTGCATCCAATATGTGGATGATTCCACACTTATATGTTCAGCCAGTTCCCCATTAGAACTCCAGTCCCTAACCCAAAATATCTTTAACATAGTTGAAAACTGGTTTCTGGATCAGTGTCTCCTCTTGAACCCAAACCACTCCTACGTGTATGACCTCCCACTTAACTTTATTGTAACATCTAGCAATGGCACTATCATATCTCCTGATCCTACTACAAAACTACTTGGTGTACTAATTGATAATACCCTCACTTTTGAGTCTCATATAAATAACACTACAAAAACAGTGAATAAAAAATTAGGTTCCCTCTACAGGATCAAACCCTTCCTGACTCCACTAGCCAGGACCACTATAGCCCATACCCACCTCATCTCTACCTTACTTTATGCCTCCCCTATTTAAACGAAACTAAGTAAAAAGAACATGAGAAAGCTAATTACCTGCTACAACAATATCGCCAGGTTTGCAACCGGGTCTACCTTTAGAACCCATCACTGTATCAATCTAAATCAACTAGGCTGGTTAGAATTATCAGATCTAATACTGTTGAACCAACTAATAGTAGCCCATAAGATTCTGTATCAACCAACAAATACATCAATACTTTCTACCCTTGTCACCCCCTATAACAATCTAAAAACCCTACGCTCAGCTAACAATTCAGCTGGTGATGCATTATTCTCTAATACAGTTGGCAAAACCTGGAACAACCTCCCTAATCACATAACCTCCCTAGCATCAGCCATCTTATTTAAAAACAAACTAAAACCCTATCTTAAATCACACTGGTTATGCCCCTGTGCTAATCCAGACTAAGTATCTAAACTTTCCCTAGATATTAGCCCTCTTACAAATATAATCTTGCTTCTTCCCCTTTGGCAATAAGGTGTATGTGACTATACAGTTAATTAATATTCTTGTACATACTTTGAATGTTTAACAACAGCTGTTACAACCTATGATTTCTTGTGAAACTTTACAGTAGAATATTTGCCTTGTACAAATTTGGTGTAAATATCCATAGCTGGTTCACACCATTAGTTGTTTTTTTATTTTGGTGGTGTTTTTTTTTTTTTTGTTGTTGTCATGTTTTGAGTGACTATATAATTAATTAGTTACCTCTGTCCTATTTCTTGATATGAATTCTACATCTGCTCAGACCAGGAAATTTCTTTCTTGTCATTATGCCCAACACAATGATACATTCTGTTCCCAATTTTTTTTTTGTGTAATGTATCAATGCCTTTTTAAATTTTCTTGTGTATGTGGAGCTTAGCTCCCCAGGCCTTCACTGAAAATGGACATATATCCAGTTGGACTAGCCCAGTCAACAAATGTAAAATAAATAAATAAATAAACTTGACAGAAATAACATAGGAAGCTTTAATTTACAATAATAAACCACTGAATATAAACAAATAATGAAATATTGTTTAAACATTATAGAACAACCATTCATTTACTTTAATATTATCTTACAATGAGGGAATAGAAGGGTCTGAAAGTACATCAGTCTTATAGTGGAACATACCACAAACATTTTAAATTGTTGTGCAGCAGTCTTTCATATTTTATACTATTAGTTGATGAATTTCAAAACTCTTCATAGATAAGGAACAATAATAAGAGATATAAGCATATTTTACTATATTTAACACCTTAATGAACACATACAACTAGAGAATGTATACAGTATATGTTAAATAAGTTAAGATGTGAAATAATTATTCTACTATTATATATTAACAGTGCTTTAAAGGATATAGGTTCATCTTTATTTTACTGTTAATGACATCATATTTGATTGTAGTAGAGGAGACTTTTTTTGTAAGAGCATTGGATGAATGTGTTTACTTGGATGGTTAGACAATTCAAACAAGGAGTGTTAGACACCATGGGGGTAAGGGATTTTAAAAGCAAATGTTTAACGATTATTAGATTTTTTTAGCTTTTTTCGAGTGTCCACAATAGCGACTATTTTATGTCTCATCAAATCTTCAAATGTTAATGTTCACATGATGATTACTAAGCAGTTCTTTACTAACAGTATCATTATCTATGAGAAGTACATATATACTTTTGATCAGTAGGACAAATGGCATTTATTAGCTACATTTCCATAAATGTCAATGGATTAAATAACGGATGCAAGAGGGGTAGCTTAAACAGACATTTGAAGTTTTTTAATTCTCAAGTTTTTTTTTTTTTTTTAACAGGAAACACACTTATTAACAGAAGACATAGACAGGCTAAATACTACAAACTACACTATATTATCCAATTCACAATATGGTAAAAAAGGAGGTTGGCTACATTATGGAGAAATTCATTGCCTATACCTACAGTTATAGAAACATATCAAGATGATAAAGGTATGCGTTGTACTGTAACCATAAAGTATAATAAGAGGATGTTGTTGTTTTTATCTTTTGGCTTATCCCGGTTAGGGGTCGCCACAGTGGATCACCCGGTCTGCTCATGATTGGCAGTGGAGTTTTTTACAGTGCCGAGTTGCCAGCCCGACACCCAACCTTCACAGAAGACACACACACACACACACACACACACACACACACACACACACACACACACACACACACACACACACACACACACACACACACACACACACACACACACACACACACACACACACCTACTTGCATGTCTTTGATGTTCAACCAACCATGGGGAGGACATGCAGACTCTGCACAGAAGGCACTCCAGCCGAGAATCAAACTTTTATTATTATATAAAGTGTAATAAAAGGATATTAACTCTTAATAATTTGTAATGGATTCCTGAAATAGGAATTAAAACAGTTGACTAACATCTAGAACAAGTAATTCAAAACTCGAAGGGCAATATCATTCTAGCAGGAGAGTTTAATTGTATATTGTCACAAAGTGACACTAACACAACAGGAAAAAAGAAGAATATAGGAATCTGCAGAGGCATTGTTAAAATTTAAGGAATTGTTCCATCTTAGAGAGATAAATAAATTTTCAGAACCAAATTCATTATTTTTTACCCATTATTCCCATAGACATGGAACACAATCCAGAACTGGCAGAGTTTATGTCTCTAATGACCTGACTGATACACTAGGCAAAGTCAAAACAGTAACCTGTCCACTTTCAGATCACAATGCAATTACCTTTGAGCTGTTTTTGAAATCTAATAATAATGTCAGAATCAGAAGATTGCCAGCATATATAGCTTGTTTAAAAGAACTTAAAGACTTTTTTTACTAAATAAATCCATTCCTTTATAAAAATTAATAATATAGAAGATAATTCATAAATTTATTTACGGGATGCACTAAAACATATATTTTTGGTAGAGTTACTAATTGGTTGTCAAATAAAAAAAACAATGGGACAAACAATTACATGAAATACAAGAAAACTTGATAAGTTAAAATTAGAAAATCAGACAAAAATAATAATAAAGACGAGATTAATAAGCTAAACAACAAATGCTTGGAAATCTTAAACCATCAAACTAAAATCATCCTTGAGAAATTTAAGATGATTAACATCTCTATTAACCCAAAATATGTGTGCAATTTAGCTATAAAAACAAAATTACTCTGTAAATCCAATCACTTAAAATAAGTCTACTCGCATAGGAAGAAAAGTAGCAGAAATAGGAGATATTATGAAGGAATTCAGAGATTATTATAATAAAACCAATCAAAATAATATATTCATAGAACCAGGAGAAATAATTAAAATATTTATCAAAAAATATAAAAACTAAGCTATCTGTTGACCAAATGAAATTAATTGACAAACCAATCTCTATGTCTGAACTTCAAACTCAAATTTCTAAACTGAAATCTCATTAAACACCAGGTACTGATGGGATTATATCTGAACTTTATAAGCTGTTACCCAAAGAAGCCCTAGACATACTGCACAAGGTTTTTTTTCTATAGTCAAGGACCTAGGTTAAATTCCTCCCTCCTGAAAATTTCAGTTTATGAGGAAAAATCAGAGAAAGGCATCTTGTACCAGAAGAGAATGGAGTTGCTTAACAGGTGCATGGGTGAGTATGATGCAATATTTTTGTTATTTATTATTTAGGTATATTACTGCAGCTTAGCTATAACTGTTTCTATTGTTTGTGCAGGTAACTGTGGAACATCTCTATCATAGTTATTTGCACAGTAGGATAACCTCTGTAAATATGTACTGCTTTGCACACCCACACGGAAAATCATAGTAAATCAGTAGATCTTTACAGGGAGATAAGCAGCTCTGTCTTCCTGTACTAAATACCCACTACCTCATGGTGCTTGACATGTAGGGTGTTTGCCACATCCCTATATTTTGCATACTAGCCCTGGCTGTGTATATGTGGGCTGAGGGGTTGTTGGAGTGAGGGTCTTTGGTAGCACAGTGTTAATGTGGGTGTCCAGGGTTCATGTTAGGATGAGGGTCTGTCAGGGTACATTAATGTGGATAATTAGATAGTGGTAGTGCTAGGGTAGTTAAAGTGGGGATCCGTAGGAGCAGGGTCACTGCATTTGGGGGGCATGTTTGGGTCTAATGGAGGAGTGTTGCTTTAGGGTCTTTCTCACGGGTGGTGGTGGGTCCTTTGGAGGCATATTGCCTTTGCATCATACCATCATGCAGTGTCAGTGATGCAACAGGTGGCACACTTCATAGGTTCATAGGTTTGTACTAAATTGTTGACTACAGGGGTCTTTATAAGCCATGCAATCCAACCTAGCATTGCCCTTGAGTACATTGGGTGCCTATATGGTGCAGAAGACTGAGTTCTATTCCCAAACCAGGTAAATGGATTGCTGACAATGCTGTGCAGCATAAGGGGGATGCTGCACTTCTGTGTATGCCATCCCTCAAATGAGATGTTATACTTTGGCTTTATCTGTCTGAGTTGGTGGTGGCGCAGGTGGATGTAAAAGATTACACAAGACCTATATAAAAAAAAAAAAAAAAAAAAAAGTAAGGGAAGTTCTCTGATGCCCTGGCCAAATTTCACCTAGTAGTTTTATATTCTGCCTTGGGTCTCTACTGAAAAGATGCTACTAGCCTAGTGGGACAAATTGGGTCAACAAAGGATAAGTAAATAAATATTACCCTGTCAGTAACACCTCCATTTGACATAACACTGGCTTTTGTAATACAGCCAGGTTGAGTGCCTGGTGCATAACATGTTTCCTCCAGCAAGTCTACAGGGCCACTACACCACCCACCCATATGGTTCATTACTTCCAACATTCCCCTTCCTACCCCTACAGTCTCCATCCCACCATACCCAGCCCAAGACATGGAAAGGTGTCACTGCACAAACCTGCTTGTACATCTTACAATATGGACGTCTGAGGTTATATACCTAGGCAGAGTTATCAGAGCTTGACTAGTAGCTTATCTAGTGGCTGTGTGTTACAACTGTAGGTAGAAGTCTTAGTGGTCATCTGTTTTTCCCTATCCCTCCTTTTGTCACTATCCTTCTTTTTTATATTTTATTTGATGGCTGCTGTTTTATTTCTATCCATTAATGTTACTATTTTAGGTGGCATCTGCCATAGTTGTGCAAGTGCTGTGAACAACCCCCCCCCCACACCATCATCAGCCCAGGTCTTCTTCTAGCACTCCATCTGACTGTAGGCCATCAGATGTGGTGGGGGTCAACCTGGAAGCATTGGCAGTGGCCTCTGACAATTGCTCACCGGAGTGAAGTGCGGTTGTTTCATCCAGAAACGCACTTCTTTGTTTAATCATGCTATTGAAATAAAATGTCAAAAATAAAGACATTTTTATGCCAACATTTCAAAACATGTTAAAGCCGATTTTCAGTATGTGATGTTTTGGAAAAAAAGACTGCTGTACTGCATTTGCCATTCGGATATTGGTATTATGCATTCGCTAATTTTACTTTCGATTTAACAAAAGTTTGAAACCATACATTTGATGTTGCTGTACTCGAAGTGCATTTCTGGATTTTGATAATAAACCATATCTATATATATATATATATATATATATATATATATATATATATATATTTGTCTGATGAAGTTCTTCACACTAATAAAGAACGAAAGCTTTACATCTGCTTCTGAAATTTGGTACTTTGTGTTTTTTATTTTTTTATTCTTCTATATTTTGAAGTGTTTAAGTCGTGTGTGTGTGTATATATATATATATATATATATATATATATATATGATACACACACACACACACACACACACACACACACACACACACACACACACACACACACACACACACACACACACACACACAGGTGGCCGCGACAATGGTTAGTGTTGCCACCTCACAGCAAGAGGTTCTCCGGTTCGATCCTCGACTGGGGTGCCTTCTGTGTGGAGTCTGCATATCCTCCCTGTGGTTGTGTGGGTTTTCTCCAGGTGCTCCAATTTCCTCCCAAAGACATGCCGTATGTGGATTGGCTACTCTAAATTGGCCCTGTGCATGTGTGTGCCTTCTGTGGAAGGTTGGGTGCTGGGTTGGCAACTTGACACTGTAAAACTCCACTGCCAATCATGAGTGGACAGGTGATCTGCTGTGGTGACTTTTAACTGAGAAAAGAAGAAGAAGAATACACAATCACATATCTATCTATATGTATATACAGTATATACATATATGTGTGTGTGTGTGTAGATATATATATATATATATATATATATATATATATATATATAGATAGATATAGATATAGATATATTACATTCTTGCCTTTCTCATTTTTTTTGTTTCCCTTCTATTTCCTTCATTCTGGCTTACCCCAATGCCTCCCTCCATTGCCAGGTCTCCCAGCATCTCCTATAGCCCCTGAGCAATCTCTGTACTAAGGTAGGGGCCAGTGCAGAACCTATTGACATCATGGAAAGGGGGGGCTGCCACTGACTGTTTAAACCAGGGGATTTTCTTTTTTCTATTTATTACCTACCCCTTGTTCTCCTGTTTGTTTCCAAGGGCTACTCCCTTCTATGGACTATACCTCCCCAAAGGGAATACCTAGACAAACTCCCTTCCCCTGGGATAGCCACACCCATCCTTCTCTGCCAGTGCATCTAATGCCCAAGCCACTAATCTAAACATGGTTTCCTAGGTCATAGCTTGGGCTTTATTCCTCTACATCATGATGTTGGCTTGCATTTCTTGTCCTTGGGAGATTTTCTTTTTGCTCTATCATCATTGTCTCTTGCTCTGTGGATTGTTTGCATCATTTATTAAAATTGATTCTTGATATAAATCTGCATGGAAGGTGAAGATCTGTCACTAAACTTAATACCCAGAACTGAAAAAAATCAACATCACATTAATATCTGGTAGGTAGTTAATGCAATGCCACTTAATGGCATTATTAGCTTCACCTGTCCTTTCTACTGACAGGATTCATAAGCTTCTTTGTGCTGCTCTCCTACTTATATAAAAGGGACTGGCATAGTTCCTTATTATGAATGGGGGGATATGATTGCTTAAGCAGCTACCTATGGTGACAGAGGTGATTGTGCTTTCAGGGCTTCTTGTTAATATCTGGTCTAACATGTTTTCCACACCTCCTTTTTTAACAGTTCATTTAGCACTTCTCAACAAGTGGATCATGAAGATCAGCATTTCAAAGGACATTAAAATTAACTTTATTATCAAGTATACAATTTTCATACACAAGGCAAGGACAGCAAACACCATAAACTTTTGCTTCCTATTTCATTTCCACTTATTCAGGAAGGCTCACAGAATTTATATATGCTAGCTCCTCTTTCCAGTTCTTTACCACTTGCAGGAGTATTTCATTTCTTATAGCCATCCTTATCTCACTCTCAGAGGAAATGTGCAGACCTGTGTGCTCATAGCCATTTCAATGTGCAGAACTCTGTGCTCATAGTTGTTTCAATGTGCAGAGCTCTGTGCTCATAGCTGTTTCAATGTGCAGAGCTCTGTGCTCATAATTGTTTCAATGTGCAGAGCTATGTGTTGATAGCTGTTTCAATGTGCAGAGCTATGTGCTCATAATTGTTTCAATGTGCAGAGCTCTGTGTTCATAGCTGTTTCAATGTGCAGAAGCTCTGTGTTCACAGCTGTTTCAATGTGCAGAGCTCTGTGCTCATAGCTGTTTCAATGTGCAGAGCTCTGTGCTCATAGCTGTTTCAATGTGCAGAGCCCTGTGTTCATAGCTGTTTCAATGTGCAGAGCTCTGTGTTCATAGCTGTTTCAATGTGCAGAGCTCTGTGCTTATAGCTGTTTCAATGTTCTGAGCTCTGTGTTCATAGCTGTTTCATTGTGCAGAGCTCTGTGCTCATAGCTGTTTCAATGTGCAGAGCTCTGTGCTCGTAGCCGTTTCAATGTGCAGAGCTCTGTGCTCACAGCCATTTCAATGTGCAGAGCTCTGTGCTCATAGCCGTTTCAAACTCCACTCACTGCGTTATTCCACTTCTGCTACTCTTTGCCTATAGTTTCTCCCTCTTACCAAAACTGATGAAAACAGAGCAATATTTTGCATTTGGCAGATGCCTGTCAAGCCATCCTTTACATAAAACACTTCAGCAAGTTTGCAGATGCACTCATTCATGTATGCATATCCTTTACAGCAGAACAGTTAAATTGTTAGGGAAGCAAAACAGAGAGAAAAAGACAGGCGGTGAAAAAGACAGAGACCGAGACAGATTAGTATCAAGGGTCATGCTCTCTTCATTTTGGCTATGGATATCCATAACATGTAACATTTTTATTATTGTACCCCTAGATTTGTAAGAATGCCTTTGTATTTCCTATTATCTCTGACTATGTTAAGCCAGAGTGTGGGTTACCTGTGCTGTTTACTATAATGAATAGTTGCAAATACAGAGTAGTTGCAGGTAGCAGCTTGAGAAACATATGAGAGGTAAGGAAAAGCAGCCTCCAGCTCCTGCCAAGCCTAGTTAGGACTCAGAAAGCCCACACTGCCCACAAGTAGCAACTCTGAGTTGCACAAATGCTTCCAAGTCAATTCAGCATCAGTTTTGCTCACAGAGTGGAGAAGAAATCTTGGATTTTGTTTTCATTGCCCCGTGCAGCTAGAGCAAAGTCTACATTACAATTTTCAGGATTCTGGTAACAATTATTAAAATATCCTTGTGTTGTACATTAAACTTTTCCTCTGGTTATAACCCCAGCCCGACTTCATTGTAACATTACATTGGTAAAGGTAATGGTTCATTTGGGAAGGCATGGCTGTACTCAAGCACCTTATTGCTTAGTGCTGCATGTGAAAGTCACTCAATCATTAGTGATGCATTCACCGGTCTCTCTGTATAGTGCTGCTTATGGCATAAAACTGTAATGCTGAGGTTATGAATAATATGCTAAAAACATATTCAAGGTCAGATATTAACATTTGTATGTGTAAGCATTCATGTTAAAAAAGTTTGAAGTTAAATTTTCAAAAATAAAGCAGCTACAGTTTAGGAAAGAAACTTTTATTTACATTTGAAGCATTCACTTCTCTGCAGTTTGCAAAATGCTTATGGCAGAAAAGAGGTGACATGATACATTTTATAACATTATATTAAGATTTAAAACATAGCTACTCAAGCTTTTGCTGCAAAATAATGCCTTCTCCAGGAGTTAATAACTAATAAGTTACTAATGCTAAATACATTGTTTAATGCCCACTTGTGACGTGGTGTTAATCTTTGTAAGTGGGCCAGCATAGCATGTTTATCTTTTTGCTGCTAGATTACATACTTGCAATTAAAATCAGAATATCAGAAAGTTTTAAGTGTATTCCTGTACAAAGAACATGCATCATACCTCTCAACCTCTTAGAGCGAGGAATTTGGACAAAGTCACAAATAATGGGGGGCAAAGGCCCCAAAATAGAGACATGTTTTAAATATTACTCTTACAAACTTAAAAAGTTGATAGAATAACAGGTTTTGTGTTACTGTGAATCTTCTGAAGGCTATTAAGTCTAAAAATGAATGCCTGCCATTATTTTTTTACTTCAGTCCTCAGTGATTTGCTAGTAATTTGCCAAAAAAAAAACTACAGTTTTATGAGAAACTAACCAAAAATATGAGTCAAAAAATGAACTTTCTGCAAAAATCTGGAGCGTTGCATTGCTTTTTTATCACTTACATAACAGTGCAGCATTGCTGAGGAAAGGAAAGTGACAAGGTAGAGTATTACTTACTTATTATTACTGTCACTTTACTCTGCATCTTATAATCTGCTGAGAGGTGACTTGTACCTGGCCTGTACCAAAATCTCTGACCCTGCCCTAATAGAAATGCTGTACATCCACAAGTCAAATGGGACAAGTGTCAATCGCTCTAGAGATCTTAACCTAGCCTGTGTCATAAAAGAACATGCTGGAAAGACAGATATAGCTCCCAGAGACTCCTTTTTCTCTGGAATAGACTCCCTATTCATGTAGAACAGACCTCCTCACTGACCCTATTCAAATGCAACCTAGAGAATTGGATGGGAGATTGCAAATTCGCCCCTGGAGTTGCATCCTTATCCCTCATGGACAGGGGTACTGGTGTTAATCACTGACCCGCTCTGTTCATAAATTGCTTCTGCAAACTACCCAAAAAAGAACAAATGGGGTACTTGGAATTAACATGGCTAGGCTTGTAAAGGCTCTAGGGCCACTAGCCTAGTAACCTCCTATGAACCTATAAACCTGTGAGTACAGTTCTAAACCATATTCATTCTGATGAAAATTTAAAATACATTCACACCTGTCCATTTGGGTATATATTAATGAATTGAGACTTACTTTCTTACTTACTTACTGAGACGGACACCTGGTGTCAAAGTTATGGCCTCAAGCTAAATGCCAAAAAATGCATAGTCATCCTGTTTGGGAAAAACAAAACACTCACAAATTACCACATAGGTGGCAGCCCCCTTAATACAGAAGAAGTAATAAGAGATCTGGGAACCCAGGTAGATAGTAATCTTTCCTTTGACAATCATATTGCCAAGGTAGTTAGGAAATCCTTCTATGTGGCCCATCTAAATACTAAAGGGTTCACATCTAGAAATAAAGAGATTATAGTGCCCCTCTACTCATCACTCATCAGACCCATCATAGAGTACAATGACCCATTTGTGATGTACCTCATAAGACACTTCCAACAGCTGAAGAGACCACAAAAGTACCTCACCAAGAGGATTACTGGCTTCAAACAAATGTCCTATGCAGCCCGACTGAAAAAACTCCGGCTGTACTCAGTGGCATATCGCTTACTCAGAGGTAATCTCTGCCTGACTTACAAAGCCACGTCCAACTCAGAATGGATGGACATGCTCCACCTAAAGAAATACAAGTCACTGCGAGCCACGTGCTCTAGTGAGCTAAACCTCGCCACAGTAATAAATAGAACATGCTGGGGGGATATATTCCTGTCACAGACTCCCCATGCTTTGGAACAAAATTCCAAACTACATTAGGCAGAGCCCCTCACTAACACTCTTCAAGAGAAACCTTGACGAGTGGATGGGTAAAAGAAAATACACCCCTGGGATCACTTCATTGGCTCTGATTAACAGAGGATCAGTTAATTAATCAATTGAGTGGCGATAGCCGGCACATTCTGGCTAGGCTTTTAAATGCCCTCAGGCAGATAGCCTAGTACCTACCTATGAACAGCTGATGTAAAGTAGAAAAGTGTAGAAACAAAGTTTATTTTACCTTCTAACATAATACAACACAAGATAAAAATAATCTTTGAAAAATGATTAGTTCTTGTAATAGTTCATAACAGTTTTCTGCCCATTGTGTGATATCTCATAGAAAAATCCCATATGATCTAATCAATGGTGTTTTCTCTTATTTTAAGAAAAAATATGATACTTAGACATAAAATAACATTATGACATTACTTTCCACCAGTTTTTATATGTATGAACAGAAATGTTTGAATATAAGGAATATCTCTCCTAGCCAACATAATTTATATCTAAAATCTTTATACCAACATATCATAGAAACTATATTCTAAATTTAGCAAATGAATTTCTTCACTTACACTTTTACAATGTTTCTTCATAGCTGTATATTGCAAAAATAATACAATTGTCTCTCTTTTAAAATGACTAAGTGTTTCTGTGTACTTTTCTACAGGGTGTGACTATTAACATTTAAACTGCAATGTAGCTCAACCACATAAGTCAAAACACTCCTGTAGACAACCATCTGAAAATGCATTCAGGAGCAGTTTTCAGCTCTGGTAAAGGCTGGGACATTAGCCAGCCACAAAATAAAAAATAAATAAACAGGTTCTTTGAGAATCAGAAAGTAAAAATTACTTCTATATAAAATTTACTGTAGAACTTTTATGGTACATTTGTAGAGACTGTTTATCTAGTACTTGTGGAATTTTTTTATAGGTTCATAAGTAAGTACCAGGCTTGCTGCCCTTGCGGGCCATTTTAAGCCTGGCGATTTTCCCTTTTTGTGCTTAAAATAACCTATCCTATTTGGTTACAGACTGGCCTTACCCATCCCTCAGGTTGATAATTATAGATCACCCCTAAGGAGAATAACTGGAATCACACCATGCATAATCTGAGGGTACCCACACATGCAATAAAGCATTTAGTAGATGCCTCTGTCCATTAGTAGTACAAGGGGTAGTCCTAGGGTAAATGCTCTGTTTCCCATCCATAGATCTAAGTTGCACTTGAATATTAACAGGGATGAACTTAGTTTTATGTGGATCAAGAGTCCGTTCTATTGCAGCGGTATCCTCTGCGAGATATACCTGCCACTCCAAAGCATTCTATTGATGCTACAGAGGTGGTTTAAATCCCTAAACCAAGTATTTCTGATGCATTTGACTTGCTAATATGTAGTATATCCATCAGTAATGGGTCGGAGGATGTCTTGTATGCCACTGGTCACCTGTTAGCATTCCATAGGATACCGAGTATAGTGACAAGGCTTTGAGTCTGTCCATGTAGAACATGTTGTTGTGCTTTGTATCCTTTTACTAATTTATCTCTGTGGGCATTCCAGTTGTTGCATGTGTCTGGACAGATACATGCCAAAGCAGGTATTATATTCAATGACTGGTCAACTGAGGACTGAGTAAAGGGGGTCAATGACATCCCTAGATCTAGACACAATCACTTTGTTAATAAGCTATGTAAAATAGATGGACTTTCTTACAATAGACATATATTGGTCAAAGGTTAGGTCACTGTCCACATAAGTTCCCAAATCCAAAACAACTGGGTGAACTTTTAGGGTCATATTGTCAATGTAGTAGTTCTGTAGGGCAGATGACTTTGCAAAGGATGCAGTAATTCATTTTTTGGCATTTAGTTTCAGTTCATGACTTTAGCACCAGTTATTTATCTGAAAAAAAAAACTTCCTACAGGATAGCAAAGTCATTTCTGTCATTTTTGTCTGGTTGTTGTGTTGTATACAGTTGTTTATTTTAGTTGTTGTGTTAACAGGTAGGTGTTTGCACTCATAGTTGTGGTCTTTATTGTTATATGTAGTTGTATGTTGAAATCATAGTTTTTTGTTTTATTACTGTTTTAGATTTACTATTGTTGATTGTCTGACTTTTATGGTTATATAGTTTGCATATTGAAATGTATATGATTCTATGATTTTTATTTGCTCTTTTGTGTATTTTAAGATTTTGTAGACTGGGTAATTTCAGTGTTTTTCCTGCTTAAGTAAATGGGGAGAATTGTTAATGTTTTTTAGTTTATTTTAGTATATTTAATTTTTGCTGTGTGTGACGTGTGTCTGTGTTATTTTTTAGACTTTTTGGTATGATTTTACTCTGTCTTTTGTAATTTGCCATTGTATGCTCTGGGGTTTGTTTTTCGTTAAGTTCTATGGGATTTTTACCATGATAGTCTATGGGTAGGTTGAGCTGGTTTGGTTTGTTTATTTTTGTTAGAATGATGAAATCAACATGTACATATCTTTAAACCATTAACATAGTATAGATAAATAAGGCCCTGATTATGGCCAAGGCAACCTGGGTTTGATTAGCAAATCAGGCATCTGAGGCACTGGCAGGAGAAAGGGCATGTCAATCCTTTGGGGAAGGAAGTGTGCACACCTGTGATACACTGATATGAGTTAGAAAACAAAATGTGAAGTGCAGCCAGAGGGTTGGGCATCCTGGTGACGTCAGCCTCTTATGGAGGTGAGGAAAGGTTCAACGCTGACATCCACTCCATGCCTTATCCTTCATGTGTTTCTGAGTATGCACAAAGGTGGCCAAAAAAGAGGAGAAAATACTGCTGAGAAGTGGCATTATGCAGCTCCAGGGTCCTCAGTCTCCTCACTGTTCTTGGATACACATCAGTTATAGCCTGAATGAGGCTTCATTGGGTCCAGTACACCTGAGGGATAAGAAGAAGAAGAAATGGCGTCAGCTAATGGTGAGCTGCATGGAGAGTGGAGATGAAACAATGCACGTGTTTTTGGATGACATACAAAACTTACACACACATACATATATCAGTATATGTATATATATTGTAACACCGAAGGATGGCTCCACCAGGAATTGTATAGAAGATGTTATATAAGTGCAGGACAGTTAAGCACATCAAACTAGTTGAGTATCTGAGGAAAGTAGCACTTTTAGCAATGGGAAACACATAGAGACAGGAATTTGAGAAGGGTCAGCTTAAGAGAATTTCCCAGAATGTTTGTTATCAAAAGCAGCTGGAATCAGTTGCCTTTATAGAGCTGGTTAATTCATAACATGACAAAAGTAAGTATGAAGAGTCCAGAAGAGTCTTGAGAGCTTTCCTGTAATAGATCGTGAACTAGTGCTTGTGCTGTTCAATCAAACGATAGTAGACCTATATATGTATGTGTGTGTGTGTGTGTGTGTGTGTGTGTGTGTGTGTGTGTGTGTGTGTGTGTGTGTGTGTGTATATCTATAGATATATATATATATATATATATATATATATATATATATATATATATATATATATGTGTGTGTGTGTGTGTGTGTGTGTGTGTGTGTGTGTATATATATATATATATATATATATATATATATATATATATATATATATATATATATATATATATATATATATATATATATATATATATATATATATATCTATATATATATATATATATATATATATATATATATATATATTTATACACACACATACACACACACACATATATAGGTGTAAACATAGATACATGCATCTACAAGCCTTTTTCCCATTTTTGCACATGGAGTTTGGGTGTCACATAAAGAGTAACAATCGTCTACAGCCAATGTTCTCACTGACAGGTATAAGTATATATATATATGTGTGTGTGTGTGTGTGTGTGTGTGTGTGTGTGTGTGTGTCTGTGTCTGTCTACATCCCTATATGGGATTGTTGCATTTCATCAACATGCCAAAATGCCAACAGCAAGAATGTAGACTGCAAAAGGCTGATAACAGAAATACTGACAGTAAACTGATCATGCTCAAGTAAAACCCTTACTGCATGCGTTTGACGAAAAACAAAACAACATTGTTTGTTGCAGGGAGGCAAGCCCTCCTGTACCCATCACACCCCCTGCTAATTATATATACTAACTCTGAGATCGCACAATCTCTGTGGAAAGGAAATATTCTCTCTCACGGGGATTGTCAATCTAGCACAACTTTGTGCATATGTCACCCTTTTTTGATTTGCATTCTCATTGACAACATTGTGTTGTGTTGATATACTACAGTAGAACCATCTATACATACAGATATAGATATATAGACAGACATAAATACAGATATATATTCAAGAAAAAGTCAATGCATGATCCCCTGATAAGTGTGTAGTGTGTAGTTAATTTTTTGTCTAACTTTTGCTATAACTGCTGCCCTGGCACTGAAATTTGTCCACTTCTGATCAATTTACTACCCTTGTCTGCAATATAAATAAAGAATAGTTCTGGCATTTACTTCCACTAACAAATTACCCAACAACTAGCACTCACCTATTTCAAAGTCATCATCAGTGGGTGAGTCTAGGCTCTCCTTCATGTTGCTAAAATCAGGGACAGTCTTCGTTGTCATGATTAGGGAGAGTCACTGACTCATTGGAAGGGGACTTTCATGTGCAGTGATGCTTGCCTCTCAGTTGAACTTGTATTACAATATTCTGTATACATGCAGTTCACACCACAGGTGAACTCTCATTTTTGTTGATGTTAAGGATTATAATATCTACTATGGAATGGCCAAAGGCTTCTCTGCCTTCTCCTAAGAAATTCCTCATACAGTAACTAGGCAAGACCCATACAGATGCTTACACATCACAGAGCATATTCAGTGGAAGCATCTAAATTCTGCTCACAGTTAGGTGGCTACCATTTTAATCACCCAACAAATGGAAGAAACTTCCTCTACTGAACATTTGTAGGCAATGTCCTATGCGATTTGTCTGTCCTGTATAGGTGCCACAGATTGAAGCATTCTTCTAATGTATTGTCAGATAAGGAAACTAAAGCTCCTGTTAAAGTCACATGAATGTTGTCACTAGACACGCCTTTTGGCACATACCTGTTGAGGGTTTACATAAGAGGTTTATTCAGCTCAGTTTGAGTTGGCATTACTTTGAGTAACTAAATGTTTGCAATAGCTGTATATTCTATGACAGAGTGTTTACCAAGGCAATAGTTATTGTGGTGGGGACCTTACAACAGGAGGACCTTAATGTATATCTCTGTGTGTGATTGTCTTTTGTTGATCCTATTAAAGGACTCCCTAACACCATCCCTAACATGGGCACTCCAGTCAGTATAGGATCTTGGTGAGTTCATAAACTGGACAAGTTCCAGAAGAGTGAGGAAATACCACTGAAGAGAATGCCAGCAGGTGTCCACTGCAGTAAACATCTTCACAGAGTACATTACCTGTTATTTTCAATTAAATGTTGATTTTTAGAATGTTGTATTTTGTTTCATTTTTTTTTTTACAACTTCATGCTGTACTGCAGGTTTTTCTGTATTTATAAAGTCCTTTACTGTGGAAGGTCACATATGTTTTATCACTGTTTACCTTCCTCAGCTTAACGTAGCTAGTTTACATTTAAGCAGCAGGTGCCAGATGTAGCAAATATTGATGCCTAATATATATTAAATAATAGTACATGCTTTGATCGTTTAGGTCTCAAATGTGTCATTTTGTTACATTTAAAGCCAGCTCCCATCACAGGTATATATCTACATAGATTTTTGAGATTGAACTTAAATGGTCTTAACCAAACCAGTAATTCTGGACACATATAATGTGTGTCCGGTAAATGTCTTAAAATATCCAGCAAAATGCAGTGAGCTCAGGAAAATAACAAGGAAGATGTTAAACTTATATATTTAAGGAAGAACAAAAACTGCAAAGCAAGCAGCTTTTGCAGAAGACATAAAAGACATGATGATAAGTCATTTATTGAGCATAAAGTAAATAGAAAAACATTTGCAATAAATGCCACAACTGTACTTAAGTGAATATTTATTATTTTTATATTTCTGTAGCTCTTCCTTTATTATTATTATTACTACTACCTCTTTTACTGTATTTTGAGTGAGATTTATGCCAACTTGGCTGAACTCTCTTCACTGCTGTAGTCACTACAGTAAACTGCAAGCATGATTAGAAGCAGGAATCTTGTTCTGTGAAAACAATCAGTGTCAGCTGTCCAGCAACTGGAAATGGTTTGTGTTTTGCAAGCAGATAATTATTGTGTATGCCATTGAGTTAAGCACCTGCAACCTTGATTCATTTAACATTCAGAAACTGAAAGAGTAAATAAAGTTGTTATTTAACAAGGCAAAGAGCTATTATCCTAAAGCTGGATAACACACATGTGAAACAATACTACTAGTTGGATGTATACCTAACATATTGTTAACGAACTGGAGTCCCAAACAATTAACACACTGGGTAAGACACTGCACAAGATTTGTGAACATTCCGAATATCTGTGATTCTAAAGAAATGTCTGCAGTAGCAGAATTCAGATAAACTGCAAACTTAAGTTTGCCAATGGCACTATAGCCATCATTTGAAAATACAGCAGTAGTGTCACAGTAAACTTAAAATCAGAAGTAGGACATGCAGAGCAGTGGAAAGTTTAGAAGTGCCTAAGCCAGAATACTGCTATTTTAGCAAGTATATTATGTGAGTCAGTTAGAGCAAATGATTACTTCTTTAACGTGATAATAATCTGCTAACACTACCCAAGGTACTGGGTTTGATACTTTCCATTTCCAATCTGATAGTTAGCACAGAGAATTAAGGCATACCTCTCAAACTTTAAGGGCATGAACTGTGAACAAAGCCAAAAATAATGGGGGGGGGGGGGTAAAGTCCCAAAAGTCAGGAAAAATTTTAATTACTGCTCTTATAAACTTGGAAAGTTAATAGAATAACAGGTTCTGCATTAGCATGTATTTTCTGAAGGATATGAAGTCTGAATATCAAATGTCTGTCATTATTTAAAATCTTCCATTCTCACTAATTTGACAGAAAACTACAAATTTTATGAGGCACAGACAAGAAAGCTAAGACAAATATCTAGACATTCTATGAAAATCTGGACAGTTGACAGGTATGGATCAAGGTGATAAACCATCAATGAGCTCCTTCCTCAGGTAGAGAGTTTGATCCTGCACCCTTCAACCGCCTTCTGCGTGACCTTGAGAAGGTCACTTATCCACACAGTGCTTTGGGGAAATTGGACTAAGCTTTGCCTCTCATCAGTCAATTGGACTGTCTCCCTAGTAACTACCAATGAACCCATATGTGATAGCCCTTAAAAAGGAAGATTACCAGTCAGTCAAAATAGCATCAGGGCAGTATCCGGACAATATACATAATACACACATTTACTGAAGATATGAGGTCTACAGTATCAACATGTAGCACACTCATCTTTGAAAAGTAAAAAGATCAGAAAGCTGTGGGTTCTATCACCTACACCAGTTAGTTGGATTCATTTTCCCGTACAAGAGAGTGCTGTACAAATGAGGTGCTCAGGTGTTTCATTTGGATGAGATATTAAAACCAGGTTCTGTCTGTCTGACTTAGTGGTAGCTCAAAAAAAGTAGAAGAATTCTTGCAGAGTAATACACAAATTTCCCATGATCAGTATGATTACCACCTGTGGAGCTCAGCCAGGAAAAGAAAGCAAATTAGCAATGTTATAATTTATCAAACACCCATGTTATGGCTATTACTCACATGCTGTGGAAACAGAAATAGATTGCTAGGTCTTTATTCCATATCACATGCATTGCACACACACCTAGGGTGCAGGCAACTTAAAATATTAATATATTTCATATAGACAAGGCTCAGCACATGGCATTGTTCAGTAACAAAACCTTGCTTAAACACTGTGACAATGTTACATATTTTTACATATAGTACAGTTGTGTAAGTAAACATCATACCAGTGTATGTCCAAATAATCACTGCTGCACAAGCTTTGGCTGTATGGGTTATATTCTGCATAGGTTGTAATAGCCGGCCAGCCTACAAAACTTCAGGGCACCTTCCATGTGTCCAAATCAGTCAGCTTCAGCTGAGCTGACTAAAAAGACAACTTTGGGTGCCAAGCCCTTCAGATCTTCCATGCTAACAGAGAGAGAGAGGCTGAGCCATGAAAATACATGGCTCTGGTAGAGCGGGCCTTGATCCTGCCTGGAATATTTTGATTGTGGTGAATATAACAAATAGTAATAGCCGTAGATAACTATTTGGAAATAGTCTGTTTTGACACACATTGTCCCTTTTTCTTACCTTCACAAGAAATGAACAGTTGATCCAAACATCTGAAAGATTTAGTTCTGTCACGACTGAACCCGAGATGTCTATGGACATCCAAGGTATGCAGTATCCTTTCTGTCTCACTTTTAAGTTAAGGAAAGAGACCGGGGAAATTGATAGTCTGGTTTAACTTAAACTCAAATACCACTTTAGGCATAAAAGAAGGGTTAGTTCTCAAAAAAACCCTGTCTGTATGGAAAATGAGATAGGGTTGACATACCATAAGAGCTTACAACTCAGATACCCTTCTTGCAGAAGTCAGAGAAAAGAGTATAACTGCTTTCCATGCTACGAACCTCACATCAGCCAGATTAGCTGGTTCAAATGGAGCATGTGCTAGCTTCTCTAACACAAAATTAAGATCCCAAGGAGGAGTCACCAGTTTTCTTGTGGGCCTCTTATGCAAAATCTGTTTCAAAAACATTTTGACATGCTAATGCATTAAAAGAGGAGGATGCATGGGCAAAAGTGCTGAAATGGTAGATAAATGAACCTTGATGGAGGAGAAAGAAAGGTCATATGATAGTAACTCACACAAATATTGTAAAACCAGAGAACAACAAGCCCTGAGTGGGTGATGGTTATGTTGCTGGCACCAACTAGAAAATCTTTTCTCTTTATTAATATATGATTTTCTAGTAGCAGGCATTGCCATCTGCTGCACATCCCCAGTTAAAAGGTACCAAAAGGGAATTAAAACCCTATTATTCAGGCAGTCAGTTGAAGTTGATTGGGGTTGGGGTGTATCAAAGACCCCGTTCTTGTGTGAGTAGATCCAATATGTGATGAAGCTTACTTGTAATTGCCCCTGGCCACCTGCAAAAGGAAAGAGAACTACAGTTACCTGGGCCAGAAGGCAGTCACCACAATGATCTTGGGATATTCTTTCTGAATCTACATAAGTACCCCGGTTATCAGTGAAAAGGGTAAAAAAACATATGGGAACAATGCTGTGTAAGGAAAATAAAAGGCATCTGTCTTCCAGGACTTCTTGCATGGAGTCCTGGTGCAGACACTTGGCAGATGACTGTTGAGAGAGGAAGCAAATAGGTCTACTTGAGAAACTCCCTACAGAGGGATCGAATCTTGGAAGATACCCTAATTTAGTTTCCATTCATGATGGTCTGCCTTTGTCCTGCTCAGCTTGTCTGCCACACAAATTTGCTCTGACAGAATGTGGGATGCCTATAATGTGAGATTTGTGCTGTGAAACTGTATCCCAAGTTAACATAGCTAGACTGTAAAGTGGGTATGACCTGGTTCCCTCATGTTTATTGATATACCTCATGACTGTGGTATTGTCTTAAATAAATTGAAGAGGTCCAGGGGACAAAAGATGATTCAAAGAGTTGAGTTCCTTGATCGGGGCAAGCAACTATTTTATATTTTTGTGCTTGCATCTTTCCTTGGTGTCCCACTCACCTTGTACCTTTATCACTCTTGAAGCTGTTCCCCAAGCAAAGTCTGGGGTGTCTGTACTGACTGACTTTTTTAGAACGGGGGGGGGGGCCCAGATTTTAGAATATTTGCTGTCTCCACCAAGTGTTTTCTGTTCTGATAAATCCTAACATTGTGATTTGAAAAGACAAAAGATATTGTTGCTGGGACCAAAGAAACTTCAGATATCTTTGTATCTTTATCATGTGGAGTCTTGCCAGGGGTATCATGACAATCATAGATACCATAAGACCCAGTGTCCTGAGGTATTCCCTCACAGTAACCAAAGTCTGAGTGCAAACCTTAGAAATAGATCTAAAGATCTATTTTTTCCTGTGGAAGAAAAGCTCTGAATTGAGGTGTCTAGCTGACACACCATGAACACAAATATAAAATGAAGTCATCTAAAGATGGAAAAATGTGACACCCAATAGCCTGCAATGAACTATAACTGGACCTGGACACTTTTTGAACACTTTTGGTGCAATGGATAATCTAAAGGGTAAGGCAGAATACTGATAATGTGATCCAGACACACAAAACCTTAAGAAATGCCTGACGTATAGATGATTAGGGATATGATGATAAGCATCTTTTACATTAAGTGTTACCAGGAAACTTGAATTATGAATAAGAGTTAACAGGTTGTAAAGTGACATCATTTTGAATTTGGGCACTATCACAAAGAGGTTTAGGAAAGAAAGATTCAGAACAGGTCTCCAAGCACTTCCTTTTTTTGTTTGGCACTAAAAACATTCTTGAATAAAAAGATTTCCCCTCCTGGGAAGGAAGAATTGGTTCTATCACTCTCTGTGACAACATGTGATGAAGGAAAGGTGGGGATAAAAGAGTCTGGTCTGGTGGGTGACATATGACCCCCTGAAACCTGAAAAGGACCTACTGCCATCTGTAACCTTGATGAATAATCTTCAGAACACACATCTCTGAAACTATCTGTTGCCAAAGAGAAATCTAAAGATTCATACTATCTGGAAGGGAAATGGCACTGCCACCAGGGTGGGGGGGCAGGTATGATGTCCCTTAAATATTCATTCTGACTTGCTGAACTGTCCTTGGTTTGGGAGGTTCCAGAATTATTTTTGGATCCCATTGCCATTCCTTCTTAAATATCTATTTACCTGCATTTAGTTGGGGCTGCTTATTTTGCTTTTTTTTGCAAAAATTGGATGAGGGGGTTAGAGAATCCCTTTGAAAATGAGGAAAACAAGGGCTGAAAAAATCTTAAGATATTCCCTAAGTCAACTAACCTCTTTTATAGCATCTTTTGATCATCTTCCCATCCTTATCAGAAAGGGTAGGATTGAAATTAAGTGTTTAGCAGGAGTGCGATTAACAAAATCTATAGCTGCTGGGTCAGGTTTGGGAAGATTGTATAAAAACTTAAAATACCGAGGAACTTTATACATTCTATTTTACTTTTTTAATGGCAGCTGGCTGACTATCAGAAAAATTGTAGGCAGTAACACACACATCCTCCAAAGCTAACTGAAATGGATAAATTTGTGAAGGTTCTCGAAATTCCTTCTGTAACACCTTGTTTTTTTTTTCTGAGGAACTAAGAAATCTCAGTGTTCTCCCACTGAAAATAGTTAGCGAGAGAGAGCAACCTTCCACAGGGAGAATCAGAAACTGCGCTCTCCTTTTAGACTCAGGCAGAAATCTGAGGAAAAAAAACTGTATCTGACCCCTCATGTTCTTGTCAGATTCACAATCTTGAATCTCTTCAGGAGAAGAGATATCCCTCTTTTGTTTACCAGAAACTACTTTATAAGAAGGATCAATATTCCGAATTATACCTTGAGCCAGACCCAGCAAACTATTTCTGTGTAAGGTAATTTGAGGAGGAGTAGATAAATGTTTTGTTTTCTGCTTCATTGTGACAGGAAAAATGGGATCAACAGTGTTATTAATGACAGCAGCAGATTCCCCAAGGATGGGCACAACATTCTGACTAAACAGGGAAGCCTTCCATGTTCCCTCTCCCACTACTGGCAAGAGTGGCTCCCCTTTGCTCACTGAAGGGACTCCCACAGCTGCTGAGGATGTGTCTAATCCCTGGTTCATAGCGAATGTAGTTGCTACACCAGAGGGATTTGGGGTAAAAGATGAGTGGGTACAACAAATGGCCACAGCAGAGCCACCCACCTGCAGTTGAGGCAGACTTATAGCCTGCTGTAGTGACAAAGGCTGTATGCTTATCTTTTTGTGTCTGGTAGAAGGACCAGCTATGGGGCTAGCAATTTGTTCCTTAGTCAAGCAGAAAATGGTTCCTCTTTCCCGTGGAAAACAAGCTGCAAAAATGGTAAATTTTAAGTCTTTAAATGGCACTTTTTCACATAAAAATACAGTAAAAAGCACTTTGAACATTTTGCCACCCCCAAAAATAAAATAAACACATTTTTCTGCATGAAAAATGGGTTTCAATTATCTTAAACAACCTTTAAACTGACAAGAAAAAAAGAGTGTGCTCATTAAACGTACGATAGAGTCTTGTGACACTCAGTTAAAACACAAACCCCTACTTTTAAATTAGCTTTCCTTAACAGGAAAGTATTAATAAACAAACATTTTTTTTTCAAATGGAATGGTTTTCCCCAAAGGGATCTTATCTGCCCAGCAAAAGAACAGCACAAGCCAACCGTCAATCTTCAAAAGCCTCAGAAGAGCATACTCTTCTCTTGCAAGAAAGCTCTGAATACTTGACCCCTAGGCCCTGAAGCTTTGGAAGCTGGCCAGCTGTTATATCCTATGCAGGACATAAATATGGATAAGGCTACTGCAGCAGTAATCAATATAATGAATGTGTATAGAATACTGTATGGTCTGCACCACAGTGAACTTTTTATGAGTATGTTCTGCTTTCTAGCACATAACTAAAATATACTTGATATACTGTAACCTGTAAGTACTTCTGCTAAAAATATGTCAGCAATATACACCTGTGTGAAGCATAATTAGGTCCATAATAGCACAAAATGTAAACTTTCAAATAAAAGCTATTTTACAAACATTTTCTTTTATTTCTCCACAGGCCGAGACCAACTCCACTCTGTATTTTATCGGTTCATAGGTGTATACTAGGCTAATGACCACTGGGGCCTTTATAAGCCTAGCTATGCAACCCAAAATTACCCCATGAGGTTTTGTGCCTTGGAGGTTTTTTAAGGGATATATGTTAGCTAAGGCATGATTTAACTATTGCCTCTGTCCATTAGAGACACAGGTGTCAGACTAGGGATGAATTTCCTGCTTCCCATTCATTAATCCAGGTTACACTTGAATAGGGTTAGGTAGGGCTTTGCTTCACATAGATGGGAAGTGTGTTTCAGAGAATGGAAATTCTCTACAACACATATCTATCTCTCCAACTTGTTCTGTTTATATTGTAGGCAAAGTTTAAGTCCTTAGATCTAGTAGTTATGATGCAGTTTGTTTTTGCAGATATGCAGAAGGTCCACAGAAACAAATCATGCATATTCACCAAGATTTAGATGTACAGAATATTTTATAATAACATTTTGTTGATTGACATTATGTTTAAATTCAGTGAAGTTTAGGGATGATACCAAACAGATTGTGAAACAATCTGACTACAGCTGCCAATAATCACTGATGACAGAGGCAAAATGCATATATTCATCTCAGTGTCATTGTAAGAGTTAACAGTTTCCATGGTAACAGTAGGTACTGACTGAATGCATAAGCATATTTGTAGCCATAGGTGATAGTGAGTAGTTAAAGAAAGGCTTATGCAAGGTATTATTTTGAGTGTGATTCTTGGGTCAAATCAGGGTGAATGCAATTTATGATTATTAATGTAGTTGACATACATGAAACATAATAAGCATTATTATTGGTTCATAGTTTCATAGGTTCTTGAGTTCATAGGTAATTAATAGGCTAATGACACTTCTTCTTTCGGCTTTTTCCCGGTTAGGGGTTGCCATAGCAGATCACCTGTCCGCTCATGATTGGCAGTGGAGTTTTTACGGTGTCAAGTTGCCATCCCCGCACCCAACCTTCCACAGAAGGCACACACATGCACACAGTCACACCTGGGGCCAATTTAGAGTGTCCAATCCACCTACAGCATGTCTTTGGGATGTGGGAGGAAACCGGAGCACCTGGAGGAAACCCACGTGACCACAGGGAGGACATGCAGACTCCGCACAGAAGGCACCCCAGACAAATTGGCCTTTGTAAGCCTACCCATGCTTCCTAAATATCTTTCACAGGTTTTGATACCACTCATTTTATAGGGGGTATAGCTTGGGTATGGGTGATTGAGCATTTAAAAAATACCTCCCCCTTCTAACAGTGACATAAATATCTTTCACAGGTTTTGATACCACTCATTTTATAGGGGGTATAGCTTGGGTATGGGTGATTGAGCATTTAAAAAATACCTCCCCCTTCTAACAGTGACATAAGTGGCAGCTCAGTAGGAAATTTATGATTCCCCATCCACTGATCTAACATGCACTTGGCTATGTGAAGGGAGGAACTCTGCTTCACATGGATGGAAGCATATTCCAGAGAAGGGGCCATCTCTGAGAAACATACCTGTTCTTCCAACATGCCTTATTTATGCTGCAGGCAATGTTTAGGTCCCTATATCAGGTGATTCTAGTGCCATTTGTTTTGTGGATGTGCAACAGGTTCATAAGGGTTGGATCTGAGGATGCTTTGAAGGCTAGGCATAGATCAATTCTCAGCATTCTGTAGGTGATGTGAGTACAAGGACAAGGCTTTGAAGCAATCCATGCAGGGCATATTCTCTACACCATGTATTTTTTTTGTGAAAAGCCTTTGTGGATGCTCCATTTGTTGCATATGCTTGGTCAGGTGCTTATGGAAGGGGGCATTGTACTTAATAATTGGTATAATGAAGGCTAAGTACAATGGAACAATGGCATCTTTGGATCTAGATGCCATACCATTGCTTATATGTTACACAATGTAGAATGATTTCCTTTCTACAGCAAATATACGATGGTCACAAAGGCCAAGCCACTGTCTACATGCATTCCCAAATCCCTGACCACAGTGTAAATTCATAGGGTGTTATCAATGCAGTAATTTCCAGGAGTTGTTGTCCTTCTGAAAGATACTATCCTGCATTTTTCTGGCATTGCTTTTTAGACCGTGACTCCAGCAACAGTTGCTAATCTGTGTCAGGCCTTCTAGAATGATGTTTGTGTCTTTGGGGATTCTATAACTGTGCCTAGTTTGCAATTATCTGAAGGTGGCCTTAACTTTAGAGAAGTAGATGCTAAAAATGAACAGCCCTAGCACCATTCTCCAGGGGACTCTGCTAGTGAGTGGCCTTTTTGTGAAGTTAGAGCCACCTAGTCTGACTACTTGTGTCCTACCTGTGATCCAGCTCGATAGCCAGTGGATGACATAGGGATTTATACCTAATTTTGTAAGTTTGTCTATAATGCCTGAGTGGGCTATTATATCAAATGCTTTGGCCAGGCTGAGATAAACAGTATGCACTGTTTTATTCCTGTCCATTGCTTTGGTGACCTTTTAAATAAGTCCTCCACGATGATTAGACATGGCCTGCCCTTGACAAAACCAAACTGGGTTGGTCCAGTATCTGAGAGTTTCCTATGTCATAATTTATCATGTCTGCAATTATTCTTTCCATAGCCTTACATATGAGACTAGTCAGGGTTATGGGTCAGTCATTTCCTGGGTCTGTGAATGGCCTGCCCTTGTATAGAGGGATAGCAGCTGCCATCCACCATTCACTTGTTTTGGAGGCTATGACTGAATTGTGTTTCTAGTGGCCCCAATAGGTCATGTTTCATGCTATTAAGGAGGCATCTTGGAATACTGTCAGGTCCCATCAATGCAGTGTTTTTGACCTTGGAGAGTGCATTAAGGATCTGTTCCCTAGTGATAGTTTTAGGAGCTATGGCTGGGGGTATTTGTTGAGAAGTATCTGGGGGAGAAAGTGGGATAAAATTGGAGCTGAATTTATCTGCCAGAAGATTTGCAATATCCCCAAACTTCATATAGGGGTCTATATTTACACTTAGTTTGGCACATTGCCGTGTGTTGCCTTTGATGTTTCAGCATACCTCTCAACCTGTTAGTATAAAAAATCTGGAAAAAGCCCCCAAAATAGTGACAATTTTAAATATTGTTCTCATAAACTTAGAAAGTTGTTACAATAAAAGATCTTGTGTTACCATGCATTTTTATGAAGGATATGAAGTTTGAAACTCAATTGCTTGTCTTTATTCAGTGAATTCAGTGCTCACTGATTTGCTACAGAAACACAGAAAACCAAAATTGTATAAGGGACAAACAAAAAATATGAGGCAAAACACTGGACATTCTGCAAAAAAAAGTCTGGACAGTTGAGAGGTATGGGTTTCACACATAGCTGATGAATGCCTTGTAGTTATCTTTAGCTTCTGAGATTACTTTTAACTCAGATTTTGGCTTAGGTAGACTTAATTAGTCCTCTCAGTTGTTTATTACATTAGATGAGGGAGTTCTTACCTTTCTGTGCTTTGCATTTCCTATTTAAGACCATGATTGTCTTTCTTTCCTAGGGAGCGGAGGTGCAGCAGTTAGCATTGTCACCTCACAGCAAGAGGTTCTCCCATTCGATTCTTGGCTGGAGCGCCTTCTGTGTGGGGTTTGCATGTCCTCCCTGTGGTTGAGTGACATATAAAGACATGCAGGTAGGTGTGTGCGTGAATGGGTGTGCCTTCTTTTAAGGTTGGGTGTCGGGCTGGCAACTCAGCACCGTAAAAAAATCCACTGCCAATCATAAGCGGACCGTAGTTCCCCTGTGGCGAACCCTAACCGGAAAAAGCTGAAAGACATTACTATTATCTTTCTTTTCTTATACAATCTATCACTGGCCTTGAGAAAGCATATGACAGGGTGCCTAGACAGGAGTTGTGGTATTGTATTTGGAAGATGGGAGTGTCAGAGAAGTATGTAAGAGTGGTACAGGATATGTACAAGGGTAGTGTGACAGCGGTGAGGTCTGCGGTGGGAGTGACAGATGCGTTTAAGGTGGAGGTGGGATTACATCAAGTATCAGCTCTGAGCCCTTTCTTATTTGTAATGGTGATGGACAGGTTGACAGACGAGATCAGACAGGAGTCCCAGTGGACTATGATGTTTGCAGATGACTGTGATCTGTAGTGAGAGTAGGGAACAGGTGGAGGAGACCCTGGAGAGGTGGAGATATGCTCTAGAGAGAAGAGGAATGAAGGTCAGCAGGACTAAGAGAGAATATATGTGTGTGAATGAGAGGGAGGATAGAGGAATGGTGAGGATGTAGGGAGTAGAGGTGGTGAAGGTGGATGAGTTTAAGTACTTGGGATCAACAGTTCAAAGTAATGGTGAGTGTGGAAGAGAGTTGAAGAAGAGAGTACAGGCAGGATGGAGTGGGTGGAGAAGAGTGTCAGGAGTGATTTGTGACAGACAAGTACCAGTAAGAGTGAAAGGGAAGGTCTACAAGAGGGTAGTGAGACCATCTATGTTATATGGGTTGGAGACAGTGGCATTGACAAAAAGACAGGAGTCAGAGCTTGATGTGTCAGAGTTGAAGATGTTAAGATTTGCACTGGGTGTGACGAGGATGGACAGGGTTAGGAATAAGTATATTAGATGGTCAGCCCAGGTTGGAAGGGTTGGAGAAAAGCCAGAGAGGCAAGATTATGTTGGTTTGGACATGTGCTGAGGAGGGATGCAGAGTATATTGGGAAAAAGATGCTAAGTATGAAGCTACCAGGTAACAGGAAAAGAGGAAGGACTAAGATAAGGTTTATGGATGTGGTGAGAGAGGGCATGCAGGTGGTTGGTGTGACAGAGCAAGATGCAGAGGACAGGAAGAAATGGAAACAGATGATCTGCTGTGGCGACCCCTAACGGGAACAGCCAAAAGAAGAAGAAGAAGAAGTGTTGCACTGGCCTTACAGTAATGGGACATGTTAGACAAATGTGCCGATAGAAAGGAAAAATGCTACTCAGATATATATTTCTCCCTCTCAGGTATTATAATTGAAGGAAATAAGGATATTGACAAAGAGCATCTGTGACACAAATGTCCACCAAAAATAAATATGTAGCTCATACCCATTTTTCAAGTCTAAACTTGTCATTACTATGATGAGACTGACCCCTCAAATTAAAATTAAAAATGATATCACAGTATATGTGAGAAGGGTTGACTTTAACCCACAAGAATCACCACTCTGTAAGACCACAGCTTCAATATAACAAGTCACTTGTTGGAAGTACATGACAAGCTGCACACACACACACACACACACACACACACACACACACACACACACACACACACACACACACACACACACGTACATAAAACATTCAACAGTTATACTGTTACCTTTGAACTATGTAAGTTAGCACAAAAGTGGCAGTGCTGCCCCCAGAGATTGAGGCATATGCATTGCATTGAATGCAATTGAGCACAATGTCTATAAGGTTTTCTGAATGTACAAATTGAGGAATTCAAAAATAATGTGTTGAATCCTAATCAGCCAAATGGATTTGCTCAATACAAACAGAAGGGAAGGCACTGAGCCCCATTTCTCTTAGAAACTGTAGAGTAGCAACCTCTGAACCAGCAACAGTAGAAGCAGAGTAATTGTTAAGGCAAAGTAACATTCTGCTTGTGCAAAGTAAGTGCTTTTTTTACAAGCTTGTGTTGTCAAATGTGGCTGCTTATGACTGTTCTTGTAGTTGTTGTCATAACATGAAATTAATTATTCACTACATTTAAGTCTTTGGTGAAGGTATATTAAGAGGGTTACTGCAAGAGTACGGCAATTGTTGAACTGAAGGATTGTTAAGCATAATGGAAGACACACCCACCACTATATACTCGGAGCACAGTTCGAAACATTCTAGCTGGTGTAGTGATACCAGTTTCAAAAAAATCTGCCTATTCTGTAGGTTACACACGCACATACACTCACACACACACACACACACACATATATATATATATATATATATATATATATATATGTCATGTGCAAAAATCTGTTTAACTTTGACAAAAAAGAGTAATCTCACCTTGTTCAGTTGTAGTATTATGGGTATTATATTGTTGGGGAAATTTGTTCAGTAAACTCATGTGCTTAACTTTAGTTAAAGAGTTTGGACAGAAGTACACAAATGTTAGGCAAACAAACAGCACACTATATGGGCAAGTAGGAGACTGATGGTATAAGGATTCTTCAGGAGTACTCATAAACAAGACATTAATTCCACTATATCTACTGAACAATACCTAAAAACAGACGAAGCAGAAACACATGGCAGACTCTGACGAAGAGAAAAGCTAAGCTGGAAAGCAAAGTCCTACAGTGCAGAGAATGAGTTGGCATTCCAGGCCCTTCATCTACATGGCCAAAAGCCCTTTTACCAGGAAGCTGCTGCTGGGTGTCCTGAGACTGTGCCTGGCATAATCTGATGGTAAACATTAATGGAGCTGGTGGACAAGATCATGTTTCTGAAATGATGCACTACATGGCCACTAACATATCATGCGCCACTAAAGTTAGAGCTGTCCACTAGGTAGACGAAGGTAGGATGATGTTTGCTTAGCCATCAAGTGAACCACTTCTCAATGCGACAGAGGAGTTTCTGGACTCTATCAGAGGCAGTGACTCCTAAACATGGCCCATAGAGGGGTACTTGATGTAGGGAGCTGAGACTGAGTGGCCAGCAAAACTATCTAATGGAGATGCCCTAGGTATATAAACTTTGTTCTGTGTAAGATTATTTGCAGGTCCTCTGAACCCTTTAGTCACTGTCCAACATATTAAAGCTTTATGATCTATGCTATCATGGATTCCACATACATGGCCATCTGCACAAGGTATACAATTAAAATGTTTAATTTTTTATTGTTACTATTTGTGCACATCAGTTTTGTGCATATTTCTGGTGCTGGATCATATTTGCACAGGATATTGTGCTTTGTTGTATTCACAGCTGATTATCTGTCATCAGCAACAGTTGTGGAATGCCACTACCTGATGTTGGAGGATCTGCAATGTTGGGAGGATCTGCAATCTCTGATGAAGATGGGGATGAGCTGGTATAGCTAGGCAGTACAGTGTGTGTGTGTGTGTGTGTGTGTGTGTGTGTGTGTGTGTGTGTGTGTGTGTGTTGGACACAGGGAATGTGACCACTGCACCACTTACACAGACCATAGGCACAACCTTTATGCCTGTGAGATACACACACACACACACACACACACACACACACACACACACACACACACACACACACACACACACACACACACACACACACACACACACACACACAAACCACAATGGGGGCTACATTACTGGGAGCATTAGCAGTCCATGTGTTACCCCTTGGATACATGTCAGAATCTGCCCCTAGCACCCATGGGTGGACAGGTACACAAAGGGGGGTTGGGGAATGGTGCTGTTCAGAGACTTGGTTATCTATGTTCCCCAGAGTGTGGTGTGGCTATTGTGGAGACACAGACTAGTGTCACTACAAACACATTGTTTGGGCCTAGTAAAGATGGTGCATGTCCCATATGTGTAATAGTTTTGATAGACTGAATCACATACTGGAACATGCCATGTCCTTTCAATCTCACATTCCAGAGGTAAGACACCATCCATAAAGCTGTTCCACTGCTACCTCCACAGATGGTAGTCAACAGGAGCATGTTCCTGCAATGCTAAGCACTTGCACAGCTACATCTAGTGTGGAGGTGTCTACACACAGGACAGGATATGGCAGTCAAGGGAGTAACACATCTTGTAACACACAATGTTCACATTCAAGTATCATATGCCAACATCTAGCCAGGATTATAGTACAACCAGAGAGCCATCTCTTATGGGAGATGCATGCATGGGATGCTCAAAACTCTACCATGCATGCCCTGGACCTAGCCAGTGCATTAAGCCACAGTGCTGCTAAGGCTGTGTAACAGCAGACACACACTCACCTACACATCTCTCACACACACACACACACACACACACACACACACACACACACACACACACACACACACACACACACATACACACACGCTGAAAGACCATACACACAACAGCATATTTTACAGTCTATGACTCCCAGTACCTTGAGGGGAAAAGGTTATATAATAGAAATCTTGCATGGTGTTGTCTCTCTCCTCTGTTACACATGCGAACCACATATGATCCTCCACATGCTGAAGCATGACATCGTGAAAATTCTGCAGTCTTCTCATGGCAGATGGCTGAGATGCTTCCCAAATGTCTCTCAAGTAGGTCACTGAAAGGTCTCTGTAGCTAATATAGATAAAGTCACACAACTTTAGTATCCAAAGGGATAAGTACTCCATGAATCCCACGGGGCTGCAGATAAGGTCAACACATGTCCACAAATTTTTGCATGGTATTCCTATCCACATGGTATAGGTTCACAATTTCAATGTTGTGAAGACCATGAAACATTAGGCATATTCAGATGACCCATTTCCTCTGGGGGCTAAGATATGAAGCTTTGTACATGGCATTGGCAACAGCAATAGCAGACTTTTGTTGATACACATTTGATAATGCTGTGTCAGTCCCTAACATTCTATAGCATCCTCCTTAGCATGAGCACAAACATTCAGAAGAGTTCAGTCATGCAGTAGGTGTGCCTCCATTGCATGACTTATGCATTTATCAATCACTCTGCCATTTGATGTTGCCTCATTTGCACACACTGAAATGCCCATTTTAATAATGATGCTCTTTACCATGTCATTATATGGTCATTGTCATATATCATGCCTGACTCCACTTCTCAGCCTTCACTGCTACCAGCACGTGAATCACATACACCTTACATATGGCAGCTTGTCTCGCAAATTCACTTAGCGCAATGTGGGAAAGTTTTCGGAATCTGGCCCATATTCTTTAAGTAAAGCCTAAAATAAATAAATTATCCCACACCTGAGCATTTTCTCTGAAGTGAAACAAATAAAGTGGTTTCATTGCAATATGTTAAATCATAATTCTATACATTATTTTGCTTCTATACCTCCAGTCATATCTCAGTTTAACTGTGAGCAAAAAAAAGAAAAAAAAGTACAAGCAGTTACAGCCTGACATCGATGAAAACCAAGTCCAGTTTCATGGCTCTCACTTTCTCTACATTTATGTATCCCCTAACAAAAAACAGTTCCTCTTCCCAACATGTGGTTTCAAGCCAGCACCTGAAAGCTGTGACGTTTCTTTAAATTATATTAAAAACACAACTATACATTATGCAGCAGTAAATTCATGTCAGTGCATAAAACTCAGCAAACACTACATTATTGTTAAAGGATTCATAAACGTATTCACTTTTATGGCCAGCAAGAGCAGTCACTTTGGAGGTGAGTGACATGTCTGAGAGGCAAAAATGTATGCTTGTTCAAATTCATTACATTTACACCTGGGGCAAAACAGCTTTTTAGCCTTCCATTTATACAAAGGCTTTGTTATAAGCACATAAGAATGACCTTTTTATGTTCTTAAAGAAAGTTTACAGTTCATATTTGTGGTTAACTATTTTTTACACTTCAGCAAACTTCAGAAATTATCACATCCATGCATTCATTACAACTGTATAAATCTTTGTTTCTCAACTTCCTTTTAGAAAACTGCAGGGAACATAAGTACTTCACAAACACTGACAAGTAATTAGAAGTGGAACATTTCCTCCCAGATACAGTTCTTAAAAAAAATGAAAATAAAATTGCGGCATTAGGTTGTGGCATTGTCATAGCTCGGTTAGAAAATGGCATTTGTCTATATTCTTCTCTGCAAATGCATCATGTTAAAAGACCAAGTAAAATAACTATTATCCATTTGGGTGCAGAGTGTCTTGTTACCTCTGTATCAGAGCTTTCCTGGCAGTAAGTAACATGGAAGCTAAGTTCCTAGTAATTTTCATGAATCAGAAAACATTGTATATAAATAAAAGCATGAAGTAACACCAGTGTGAAAAGCAAGTAATAGTGCTTCATCACCAGCCGTTATAGAAAGCTATGACAGATGTGTGATGAAAGAAGATTATTTTGGTATTATTTTTAGGAGCAGCATGTAAAACTATCCCAAAGCAAACTTCTCATTTTTAAAGTCGACTGTCTAGTGCTCCACATGCCATTTATACAGTTAAAGCTGTTACACATATTGGTACAAGGGATAACTTAAAGCTTAACTGGATCAAAAACTTATTTATGCAACAAAATACAAAGACTAATGAAGGACAGAATACTTTTGAGCATTATTGATACCTCCTTCAGTGGTATCAACTCTCACTCACCCACAAACTAGTAAACCATCCACTAAATGTCCCATCCCTCCAGAATCTACTCCAACCCTATCGCACCACCAGACCACTAGGATTCAGCAACAAAAATCATTTGCAGATCACTAAAGCCAATAACTCTGCTGGTGAAGCACTATTCTCTTGCACCATAGCCAAATTATGGAACTCCCTTCCACCGACAATTACCTCCGTACCATCATGCACCCACTTCAAAACTTTACTAAAAGTGCACCTAAAACATGCTGTCTATGCCCTTGTAACTCCCACTCTAATATCACCCACCCCATCCAACCACTACCTTTCTTTCCACTCCACTAACTACCTTGATTATAGCAAGCTCAGATGCTCATAAGCCTAGTACCTATTATACAGCAGTAACTTCTTATTGTAACGTTTGTTAATGTCTGTTATGTACTTCACAGATAAAGATTCTAGTTGTCTACTGATGTTCTATGTTCTTCATCTGTAAATATGTTGTAATTGCTATGTTAAATTGTTAATCACTACGTAATCCAATGTAACTACTGTCTGTTTATTTTAACTGTGGAGCTTTTCTCCCCGGGCCTCCGCTGAAAATGGACCTACGTCCAGTCGGACACTCCCGGTCAACAAATGTAAATAAATAAATAAAAATAAATAAATACATCACTAGTGCAGTATCACAAGGCTTGGTGTTGATGTCATTTCCTGTTTGGAATCTTCTTTTCAAAGGTAAAAGTGGGCATCCACATGCAGTTGGGAAAACACTCAGATGACTGCAAGATGGGAATCATATTACCTCTACCAGTAACCCATCATCATTAGAGTGGGTGCAGATGCAGTGCACTTATAATGCCCTGATCCCCAACTCATGTTAAATATTAATAAATGGAATGTGCTCTTTGAAAAGCTTACTGTTAGATTATAAAACTGATGGCAATATACCTAAAATGGACAGTGACATTAGAGAACTAGGCATACTTTACAGACAACAATCTTAATTTTAATCAGTGTTTCAACAGTGGTTAGGAAAGCAACTAACTTATTAACCAGTGAGTAGTTATTGAATAAGGTTTCAACATGTTATTAAAATTAAAAGTTTACTTGGAGAAAAAATAGACTAGAATGCGATTTGTGACACAACATCTTTATAGAATAAAAGGAATCAACGGCTTAAAAGCATCTTTATAGGTTATCAAAGAAGGAAGAATTCCAGTTTAACCTATGCATACTTCTGTCTGTGTTAAAGAAATTACGAGATGATTTTATGAACACTAGGAATTACACTCAAGCGTCTAGAAGTCTAACATACTGCTCCCTTGGTATTAAAACCTAAGAAGGTGCAAAAGCTGAATTCGTTGCAGTTTTGTCTCAATGCTTGATGTGTTGCCATAGAAATGCAGGAATGCCAATATCTGATGTTAGTGTGCATAAAAGGGTTTTGTAACAAAGACAATATTCACAGTCATGAGATGCTATTAAAAGTAGCCTTGCTGTAAGAATATGGCCAAAAGGCAGACAGCTATCAGCAAGCATGTACTTGCCAAACTACAATGCTTTTGTTATTTGCTTTTTGGGGGGCAACCAGGTGTTTTCTATACTTTTTTTCCCTAAAGCTGTATTATAATTAGAACTTAAATAAGGCTCCAAATGAGGAGTTTACATTTGCAGACATCATCTTTGTTGGTTTGAAGCCTGCAGAGGAAAGAGCTGCGGGATTTACAAGAAGGGCTGAATTTGTAAAGATGGTGCTAAGCAGAGCTAAATGCAGTGCTGATAGCTCCAAATGGAAATAAGGTTGAGTTGTTCTGATAAATAATGACAGGCAAAGTACAACACACATGAAGCTCACTGCCTTTGCAGAGTCAGTACATGAAGAGAAGATTTTACTCCCAAGAGAGTGGCAGCATTTCTTTATGTGCTTTAGCCATAATGATCTCTTGTTGGTACATTGACATCAAACCCAGTTTACAAATATCAGCCACTAAGGAAGGTTCATAAATATGCTTGGTGAGACATGTACATTTGGCATTGCATTGAATGTAGAGTGATGATGCTAGCAATCTGGGACACATGAAATCATAGGCTCATAGATTCATAGGTAGGTACTAGGCTATTTGCCCTAGGGCCTATATAGGCCTAGCCAAAAAGGTACCCTGCCTTTTGCCACCCAAGAAAATTATTTTCCTGTGCCCCTGTCGAGCAGAGCCACAGAAGTGATCCCCAGGGTGAAGTTCCTATCTCCCATCCAATCATCAAAATTTTTCTTGAAGAGTGCTAATGAGGAGCTTTGTTTGATATAGATAGGTAGTTTGTTCCAGAGTATGGGAAGTCTCTGGGACAGGAATCTATTCCTCCAGCATGTTCTGTTTATTGTGGTGACAAGGTTTAGGTCCCTAGAGCATGTGGCTCGGAGGGATTGGGATTTCTTTAAGTGGAGCATGTGTAACAGCTTTGCGTTTGACATAGCTTTGTATGTTAGGCAGAGATCGCCCCTGAGTAGGCGATATGCGATGGAGTAAAGCTGGAGTTTTTTGAGATGGTCTGTGTAGTAGCAGGAGCTATAATGATCATAATATTTATCTGCTTGTGGAAACAGTTTCAAAACATAGCAAGTAAGTATTGTCATATCCTTAGGTAGGTATGCTGGTGCCCTGTGCAGTTCCTTGATCTAGTGCTCCCTCTAAACTCTACAAAAATGTATGTGTGCTATTGTGAATGTTTATGGATTTGATAATATGGTATTACTAGTGTTTACTGACCATGAGGGCATCAAAGATACACTTCACTGCAATTATTTCACAAACATGGACGAAGATATAGATTGCGTTCAGATCTCTCCACTGTCCCAATTGTAGAGGAATGTTCCTATTTACAGGCCGGGTTTACCGCTGCACAGGATAGCTCTAGGTTTTTAGGCATGTCCATATTTTCAGGCTTGATTTACTCTTTTGCACAGTTTTCTGAATCCACCTCATCACATGTGAATTTTGAAGGTGTCTAGTACACAGAAAATCACAATACATGGCCCAACATAACAGTGGAAACAACAACTTGAAGAAAGAGGACACACATCTATCTCCCTTTTTCTGAATCAAAATAAATTACCTTGAGTTATAGAATTCTGCAATACAGTTTATTAAAATCTACAGATTTTGATAATGTGCTTATATTTTCACATAATTTTTGTCAGTGTTTTAAATGTGCTGCTGAGTAGTATCCCATATTCCTACTTTAACTGGTAAGAGTTGTGTTCTATTTGTTATTCAGATTTTATGCTAATTAGATTACCAATTTTTTTTCACAGGGTGTCCCTGCTTATCAAGGGCCTTGTTTCTATTTAGAATGTCTGCAGGGTGAGAGGTAAGAATGTGTTTACTGAACAGGACAATGGTATCTCTACTGTACCTTTTGCAGCATGCCATGTGTGCAATTAGAGTGCTATGACAGGCGGTGAGTTACCACTGCTGCAGAAACCATTGCTTAGGGAGCAAAACCACACCATATAGACCTGCTGTATATGACATGTGGCACGTGTGCAGAAAAGCAGAAGATAGGCTGGTGAAGAAGATTTGGGATAGGCAGGAGAAGGTAAGAGTAAACAAGGATATCCAGCAAAGAGGTAGAAGGGTTGTGTGAAAGAAGATCTGTTAATGTCAGGCATGTGTCAAAGAAGGCAAGATTATGGCATTAAATCAAAGAGAGAGAGATGGTGACAGTTAACGCAATACCCCGACCCCATGTAGAAAATGGGAAAAAGGGGCTGATGATGATGATCACATACATGTGAAAATGCAACATTGGGCATGACATGACAGAACAGGCATCCATAAGCAGCATGAGGCTACGTTTGGCAGGAAAACTATACCAGGCATTCTCAAAGGAGAGAAGACATGTCTGGTGGCTGTCAGTAGAATAAAGATGTTGCATTTATGGTCTGTGAGACAGTACTATGAAAGTAACTGTTGCTTCCATGCATAAGAGTTGCTCTGAGGTGACAGGTCACTTTGTATTGTTCACAGAGCATCTGATGCTACATGTGTGTATATCAGCAGGTTCTTGTGATGAGAAAGCTGCCCCATGTGTAAGACATGTACAGCCCACATGTAAATCTGTTGGCAAACTGTCTGGTAAAATACTACTGCATGAGATGCCTTGTTTATTCAGCACATGTTCATGAATACAGTGCATGTATTATACATTCCTACACATGTACATATACCCAGCACTGCGAATCAGACACCCACCACCACTACCAAAAGGAACACTGACGTTTTTGTATTGCTAGCCTGTGCACATGCCATGCTACCAGTCTTTACGAAATGTTTGTCCTTATTCTGCTTCATATGTATGCTGTGTTTCTGTACCTCTCTTAAGTCATTCACTTCCTTTTGTGCCAGTGACCAAAACTTGACATCTAGGAGTGCCAATGCGGAAGCATGTCAATTATGGAGCCACAGCAGCTATCAAGGACAATGCCCAAGACAATGAATCATGGTGGTTTTAGTACACTGGAAGAGGCTGATGCTGTCAGTGATACTACATGCATTAATACTGTGGGATGCAAACATATAGAGGATGGCTGCTACAGGCATGTCAGACTGCAGTGATTATGGTAATTTCATGTTTAAACAGGTTTATAAGTTACTTGAGAGTAATAGCCTGCTGACCACCATTTATTTGCCCCACCTTACATATTGCATAAGGTGAGGCATCTGCTGAAATCTGACAGGAAGGTGGTGGTGGTGGTGGTGGTGGTGCCTATCTGCAATGTCTGAACAGGATATTTTAAGATCTATACATTGCTAGTGCTGGGTTCTTATTAACAGAGCTCTGGAGCACTGGGCTAACAGCTGAATCCATGCATTACATTACTGTGTAGGACATAACCTGTTCCTCTCTTAGGACTGCCTGCGACTTTTAGTATCAGTACAGGCAACCTGCAGGATCATGCATGCAAGGCATGCCTTTAAGGCATGGTTTCACAGCATCCTTGGCCATTTTTGGGAATAGTCCTTAATATGTTGGATCATGGCTTCAAGGAAAGTGTTCAAGTTCTAGAATGCTGTTACCCAGAAGTATTCTTAAATATAATAAGCTACTGCCTTCAAAGCAAGAGGACTGGCAAAATAAGCTGCCAGTTTAGCAGGATTGATGTTTCACTCTACTCCATGTGCTTTCCTACCACTTTAAATGCATTGTTTGCCTTGTTGCCCAAATTCATGAACACAGTTAACAAAAAAATAGGTAAATAAAAAAGATTTCAGCTTATCTAGAAGATGAACAGAGTTGTCTCTTTGATGCAGGTGATCTTAAATCATTAACATTATTTTAGTTCCAGGAGAGGAGGGTTAAGCAAAGCAAAATCACATTTTGAAAATAACAGGATTGAGTACATTCATAACAAAAGAGGTGCAATAAATGCTGAAGTGTGTTAGTGTGGAGTGTGTTGGAGTATGTTCGTTTTTGACTGTAATATATCCTTGCATAGTCTGGATGGTACAGGAGGTCTCCCATAGTCTCACCCTTTTGGAAATTCAGTGTATCACTGATAAATGATTGCTGAGTACACTGTAGTACAAAGTAAAACACAGCTCCCTACAAATGACAGAACTTAGTCTTCTCCAGTGAGATGGCATATGTTTCTTTCAAGCATGACCACTATTAATAAATGTAATAGCTGTAGTCAGTGTTTCTGGAAATGGAGTTCTCATCCCCCCAGTAATGGAGTGATGGGTAAGACTATGTTTCACTGTAAAAATCACACAAATAACTATGATGATGATTCTGCTTCTATCAAACACAAACATTAAATGCCACTCTTCTTCATAATATGCAGTTGTAAGTCACAGGTTAAGTGATAATCTTTACTGCATTCTTTGCTTAGATATGGAACTCTGAACTTGACTGTGGTGATATTGCAGTAAATATACATTTGGAATGGATGTGATTTGTGTGTTTATTAAAATAGTCAGGAATGACAACAAGAAAAACAAAAAACAGCCAGAAGTAGACTGGGGGGGGGGGGGGTGAATGGTGTCAAACACTAGAAAAGTGAGAGAAAGGAGACAGAAACTTGGAAAAAAACAGGATGAGCAGATAGGAATAGTATACAGAAAAAGAAAGAAAAATCATGAGTGATGGCAAAGCCCATTAAAAGTCAACAAGCAAGCTAACTTATGTCTCCTTAATGTACCTTGTGCAAACTGCTCATCATTAATCCATACTGTAAACCAAGTGATACGCTCAAAACTCTCAGTTCTCAGTATAAGCTTAATCACACTTTCATTCGGTATGCATCTATTATTTTCTGTAATGAAGACAGAAAGAGCTAAGCTACTGGCTCTATAATGCACAGAGTTAATGCCCTGACTGTACCACAGATGACCCATGTTCAGCAAGAACAAAAGGGCCTTACAGAAACAAATGCTTGGTGCCAGAGCCATGGGCTCAAGCTCAATGCCAAGAAATGTATAATTATCACCTTTGGGGAAAAAATATGTACCTGTAAATTACCACATAGGTGGCAGTACACTAAACACTGAAAGTGTGATAAGAAACTTAGGGACACAGGTGGACAGTGGTCTCACCTTCGATAACCTCATTGCCACAACAGTCAGGAAACCTTTTTATGTGGCACCTCATCACTAAGGACTTTTCATCCAGAAAAAAAGAGGTCATTGTCCCACTGTACTCATCCCTCATTAGACCCATTATGGAATACAACGCCCTGTTTGGTATGTACCTATCAAGACATCTGCAACAACTGGAAAGGCCGCAGAAATACCTCACTAAAAGAATCACAGGCCTAAAGCAGATGCCCTGTGCTGACCATCTAAAAAAACTCCACCTATACTCTGTTGCATATCATCTACTCAGAGGTGATCTCTGCTTAACATACAAGGCCATGTCAAACCCAGAGCTGTTGGACATGCTACACTTAAAGAAATCCCAATGCCTCAGAGACACACGCTCCAGGGATCTAAACCTTGTCATCACAATGAACAAAACAAGCTGGACGGATAGGTTCCTGACCCAGAGACTCCCCAGACTCTGAAATAGACTGCCCATACATGTCAAGCAGAGCGCTTCTTTGGCCCTCTTCAAAAGGAACCTTGATGATTGTATGGGAGATAGGAAATTCACCCCGGGGGTCATGTCAGTCACCCTGCTAGACAGGGGTCCAGGAAAGTAAATACTGTGGGAAGAAATAGCCAGGGAATTGTTATGGCTAGGTGTGTATAGGCCCTACAGCAGATAGCCTAGTACCAACCTATGAACCTATAAGAAGCACAAGCACTGGAGGTACCGGACATGGAAGGATGGGAGTGAAAGGCTGAGATACCGTCTAGGCTTGCTGCAATAGCAGAATTAAAAGCTTGGTGAACTCCATGCTGCATGTAATATACCACTTGGTTAGGAAGTTACTCATGGGATGAAGGACACATGTACCTCCTGCAGACATCCCCCGAGGAGCATTCAAGGCTACCACGGGTCAGTGGGAGTTAGGGCACATTCCTTGACAGAAGTAAGATGCAGGATCAGTGTCCTCAGTCTCCTCACTGGTCCTTGGACATGGGTCAGGTTTGGACCAGGAGAGGCTAGGATGAGTCGGGCAAACCCAGTGAATGAGGAGAGAAGCTGGTGGCAGCTGATGGTAAGGAAGTTGGGGGGATGGAAATAGATGGTTCTTTGTGACAGACTCTTTTATTAGAGGTGTCCACTAAGAGAAAGTAGTAAGACCCAGGTCAATTCACCTCTCAATGACACAATAATGGACAATCCCTAACACAGCTTGAAAAAAAGGTTTTATCTTTTGTTTGGAGATGCCATGGGTGACTGAAGAAGTGAATGATGCCATTTGCTTAGCTGTGATTACCAGTTCATTCCATGTCATTCAAAATATGTTTTATATACTACAGAAATATGTCTAGAGTAGTGAATAGCTGTGAAAAATAGTAGCCATATGTATTGGTGATTACTGACATATCAGCAGCAATTAGAAGAGGCCAGTTATAATAGTTTGGAAAGCTTTGGTGATAGTAAGAACTGACTAAGGCAAAATGATCAAGATGAATTGTTTTTGGTATGGGAAGTTTAAAACGTGAGCTTTTAAGACAGACTGAAAAATTATCTTACTACTATCATTATCACTGTATTTCATCAAAATTCTTATATCAAACCTGAAGTTAGGCCAGCTCCATTGGTTTAGAGGGATAAAACCCGGACTACATGTCAGCTAGCCCAAATTTGAAGAGCATTTTATGCACATGTTTGAGTGTTAAAGCAAGTGGGGGGAATAGAGGAGTGAAACTGTTTTGCCAGTTCACATATCTTCACAGGGATGCATGGGGTACATTTCCAGATGCTTGTTCCCATGGTATAATCCCTGAGGGACAACAGTGACACTGAGGGTGGGCAGAGTTATCTTGAGAAGTTATGTCACATGTGGAAGTGAGTGACATCATATCACTGACACATCCATTGCAAACTGAACTCGGGGCCAGTACAGGGCATGCACAATGAACAAAGTTCAACCCCCCACCCCCACCCCAATCCAAAGCCTTAAATAGATGACAGCTCCATTCTTACCTGCCTGACTCTCATTCCTGGGAGGAACAAATGAGCCATAGAATTGTCATCTCATTAAGGAACAAATTAGCTGTATAGAGAGTGGAAAGGGAAAGGAGCCTGATGAGCAATGAGGCAGGATTTAAAAAAAAAATGAGCAGATCCAGAATTACCAAGCAGTATATGTCAAAAACCTTGCGGTAGCAAAACTAGCAGATTGCGAATAGTAGTCTATAATATGAGATACAGTATTTAGAGTTATTCACATTGCAAAATGAGCAACAGAATGCAGGATGCACACTTGGCATGTTAGGTTTTGTACCATCTCATTATATTCCAGGAAAGCAAATTGTGACTAATAGCTGAAAAAGACAGTGCTCTATCTCACAAAATGTCAGTATAGAATAGAACAGTATTACAGTATTTACTATCTGTACTAGCAACTATTAAAAAGGGATATTTGGCAAGGCTGTTGCAATGGACCAGATATCCTAATTTACAGAGATGGCTACGTGGACCATGGGACATAGTAAAAATGAAAGTACTAACTAGCATGAGCGTGCAAACTTCCTAATGACCTTTTTCCTCATATGAAAAGGAGACAGATTTAAAAGAAAGCAATGCCACCAAGAGTGACAAAAGGTTTCTAGTAACTGAAAAAAAAATCCATGCAATCTGAGAACCTGCCTGAGTGATGGTTTGTAAATGAACTACATCCTACACAAACTGAGGATTTTTAGCTGAAATCACATCAGCTGGTTAAAGAAACTGATGACCTTGAAAACAGAAGCAGGCATAATACTGTGAAAGTTATTGGGCTGCCTTTGAGAAAGGAATGTACAGAACCACTATGCTTTATACAAGTTAGTAGTTTACCTCCAAGGCTCAAGTTCCTCTGTTGGTCAAGTGAGTGCACTGTAGAATATGAATAATAATTACAAAGACATTCCATTATCAGGCTTCAGGGCTATAGTGCAAGGGAACCAATCTTCAAAACAGTGAGGGGAAATATTACCAGCCTTACAGATAGCTGATGGGATTGTGATAATATCCTTGGACTACAGCAATGCCATCTTCCTGAAGAGAATGTTTTTTGTGTCACTAATCCAAATGCTACATATAGCCTGGTTCCAATGCACACATGGATAGAGCTATGACTGACCTGTACTGGTGGAGTCAGGCAGGGAGGGAGAGCAGTGAGGGGGTATGACCCATTCACCTCTCCTCGCCCTCGGTGAGGATGGATAAATGGCAGGTGCTTATGGAGTACATGGGTTGGTGCACTCATTCTGGTTACACCTATGCTTGAGGACAGAAGGGCATGGCTGCTGCTGGCAATGACCCTTGTAGAAGGGAATGACAATGAGTGATGATAGCATGTTATACATTGCTCTTCCCTCATATAAGTTGTCTACAGGTAGGGGACCTAGAACTTAAGGAAAAACCTCTGAACCAACTATGATACTGCCATAATGATGACATCTCCTGGCTGACCCTTAACCCAGTCAAGGGAAACAAATTAGCCAGTTGTTCAGGAGGGGTTCATGATTTTCAGGCAATGACAGCAAAGAATAGAAAAATAAAAAAACATGCAAAAAACAAATATTGCAGAGATCTTCTAGTCTCCTGTTAATGGTCTACTTGTCTGTCAAGCAGTTATTATTATTTTTGGATGTCCATGTTGAAGCCAAAGCTTACATTGGCAAGCTGGTTTAGACATTTTTGAAAAAAAAGATGTCTGAAACAATCCTTAGTGTTATTCAACTATACACAAAGCTTTTAAACATATGGCCATAAAACATCCTGAAAAATCTGTAAAAACCATTCCCTGTGAATCTTCTCAAAAAGAAATAGGCAAAGAGGACAATACATTGTTAACTTCTGGGCCTTTGTCTTTTGCTGATAAGATTTCAAGTCTGCATAAACTAAAGCACTGCTGGTGATTCCCTTCTGGGTAAGGAAAGTAAACCTATATTTATTTGTCTACTAATAGAGCTGCTTTCCATTTTACCTGCTCCATTTTGTTTTCTGTTTTAAGAAATCTGCTTGGCCTGGCATTTTTGTTCTATATGAGACATAGACACAGATTATGTATGTTACACATTTCATGTTTTTTCATTGGTTAGTTGTCTCTTGAGCGATACTTAAATACACAGTACATTTCCGGGCCTTTCTCTTTTTCTGAAAATATTTCAAGCCTGTATAAACTAAAGCACTGTTGGCGATTCCATTCTGGGAGGGGAAAGTAAACCTATATTTTTTGCCTGTACTGATAGACCTGCTTTCTGCTTCACCTGCTCCATTTTGTTATCTGTTTTTTAGAAATCTGCTTGGCCTATTGTTTTTGTTCTGTGTGAGAGATAGACACTTCAATTATTTAGGCTGCACATTTAACGTGTTTAATCACTGGTGAATTGTCTCTTAATACACAATTAATTTCTTGGCCTTTGCCTTTTGCTGAAAAGATTTCAAGCCTGCATAAAGTAAAGGACTGTTGGAGATTCCCCTGCTAGTTTTTCCTACCCACCTTCTCATTTGTTGATCTGTTTTTAAACTTGATAATTTTAAGCTGCCCATCACTACTATAAACTGAGCTTAATAAGCATCTCTATTTCTATACTGCTGTTGATATATTTAATTATTTATTTGCCTTTCCTTGTGCTTATATTCTCTTCTCCTTGTGCTTTTACTCTCTTCCTGCATCAATTTCTGTCTACCCTTGTCTAAAGTCCTTTCTCTCTTTCCACTTTTGCTTTTCTTTTGTCTACCCTCTTCTATTCATGGATACTCTTTCTCACTAATTTATTCTAGTTACAAACTCTAGCTTTTCAATTTCTTACTCAGTCTGTCTTTTTTAATTTCCTCTGTGTTCCACATGTAAACAATTAGCTAGTTTTTTACATTATGTACATATACACTCTATGTACTCTAATGTTAAATACTATAAATAATGTGCTGTTCTGTTGAAAACTGACTAATATGAATTGATTCATATTGTTTTTAGCCTACTGCCTAAATTGTATTGTATGTTGAAATTTAGTAATATGTACTGAGTCATACTGTTTTTAGTCTACTGTCTAAATTGTATTCTATGTTGTGGAGATTTTCTCCCCAGGTCTCCGCTGAAAACGGGCACCCAGCCCAGTTGGATATTACCCAGTAAACAAATGTAAAATAAAAAAAATAAAATAAATATTGGAAAAGTGCATTTTGCCACTCATTGTCTGTTCTACTGATTTACTTGCTCTGAATTCATTATCTAACTAGCTGTTGGATAAATCAGTGTATTTGTTCACTCTAGCATTTCTTTTTACATCAAAATGTCAGAGGATTTTCCATCTAGTGCACTGAAAGGTAGTCAGGTCTGTTTAGTTTGGGGAAACACCTGATATTTCTGCATGTAGGTTCATTGGCTGGGGGCTTATTAATCAGCTTACCTTGTTTTTAGTGCCTTTATAAATTTTGTACAATTCAGTGACTCATGGCTCACTTATGTAAACCAAAGTACTTTTATTGAATAATAACACTTTTATAAGCTGTTTAAAGTACACTGCTGTATCTGTATCTTTAAATTCATTTATGGTAGCATTTTGTATCTTCTAAGTTAGTTTGTGGTAGCATTTTACTCCAAACACTTATTTACTGTTCTTTTATATTAGGAGGACTGGGATTATTCATCTAGTGGTAGTAGGTCTTTACCTGATCTGTTTGAGCTAGAAAACACACAAAAGGTGCTATTTTTGCACTTCACTTATGTACTTCAACAGTTTAAAAAAACTGTACTGTCTGCTGCTGGTTTAATCAGTTAATGCCACTGTATTACATCATATCTATTAGTTCTAGGCCTATTGTAGAAAGACTGTGTGATCTTGTTACACTTGGGCTCAAACCAGCTATTCTACATTAAGAAGGCATTTTTCTATACCTTTTTGGCAGAAGTATGTTAATCTGACCTGTATGAGATGGGAATTGCTGAAGAAAGGCTAATTGTGTGCTTTCCTGATTGGTAGTTACCTTAAAACTTGTTTCTCATTGCTTGTATTTAAGCCTCACATTTGCACGGTGCTGCTCTTCACGCAGCAGCAGTTAGCAGTGTCTGTATAGATGTAAAAGCCTGGAAGCTCAGTTTTTCCCTATACAGCTATTAGTGAAACCCTTCCAAGTTTTCCTGCTGCTCTAGGAGCAACATAGCTGTGCATTGAGCAGCATTGCCTTATTGATCAACCTTAGCCTACACAAAGTATAGATCTCTCTTGTAGTCTTGGCACTACCAGAACAGCCCTGTCAAATTTATCTATTCCCTTACCTAATAAAACATACAGTAAGAGCCTGCTATCATGGACGGGCAGTTGCCCACCATCTCCAGCCTGATAGACATGGGCATCCTGAAGCAGTGTAGCAATTGTCTGATGTATACTGACAACCACTTACCCCTGAAACAAGCAAATACTTTATGTGAGAGATGTAGTCCACTATGAAAATGGAAACAAGACTTTCAGATAAGGACAAATCGAATAGCAAACAGGTTGTCAGCACACACACAGACTTCCCACACTAAATAAGGACACGACACATAAGGCAACATGTGCGGCGGTGCTCACTACTAACTTAGAAAAGGTCAGATGCCTCTCAAACAGAAACCACTTACACAAATAGCAATGCAAAAAACAACCACAACACATAATAACACACACACACACACACACACACACACACACACACACACACACACACACACACACACACCAGTGTCTCAGCAAATAAGCTCATAAAGTGTAACAAAACAAAACCTAATGTATTGGTCATAGGTGACTCCATTGTTAGACACATGGATGTTAACCTCCCCAGGCTTGATAAGAAGTGGGTTACAGTTAGCTGCCTGTCAGGTGCCAGGATCCTTCAAGTCACTCAAGCATTCAAGTCACTCAACCACAAGTACCGGTATGACCATGTGGGGGTGAATGACTTGAGATGTACCTCACTGGACTATATGAAGAGAGACATGACTCAGCTTTCAGATTATGTGTCACAGGTAGGTATAAGCCTAGCCTTAAACAGCATTCTACCTACTCCAGGGATGATGCCACAAGACAAACAAAAATTGGTTTACTTTAACAATTGGCTTAGCTTCTCTGGTGTCTGTCCAAGGGAATCCAATATCTGTTAGCCTGGGAAGAAACGGTTGGCAGGCCACGCTGCTTTTCCGAGATGACTTTCTTGAACTACCCATATCCAATTAACTATAGCCAATGCCCCCTACCACATCATAGCTAGCTATAAGTTCCCCACCATGAAACAGGCAAAGCATACCACATACCTGGACTTACTGGAGTCACTTGCCATACAGCCCAACACCTTACTCATAGATGATTTTAATTATCCTACCATGGACTGGCAAACATAACAACCACAAACATGATGGCACAGTGGTTCTTTGACTGTGTCAATGAAAATGCTTTGGAACAGCTAGTAAGCACACCCAGAAGAGGCTCAAATGTCCTGAACATAGTACTCACAAACATGGGAGAGCACTGCACCCCACACTCCACACATGTGATGTCTTACCTGGTAAGATTGGACCATAAATCAGTCTTGTTTGATGTAATTATAAGACCAGATACCCCATCAAGCTCAAAAATGCTTAAGAAGTTTTCACAGACAAAATATCTCCTACTAAGTGAGGGTATAAGAAGTTTCAAAGTCCCCTCAAATGCAGATAACATGGACTTCCATGCAGAGGTGTACACTAATCCCCTGTATAACTGCTTAAGCTGATGTATAGAATAAATTATACCTGACTAGCTTAAAAACAGGTTTTGCTGAAAAAACAAGCCACCCTGGTGGACACCTAGTATAGACAGACTATACAACAAAAGAAATAAACTAATGTCCAAGAACAAGAAAGAACTGGCTCAGCAGAGTAAGAAATTCCTCTCTAGCTTAAACAAACAAATTAGAGATCTTGTCAGATCCTCCAAAGCTAATTACGAAGCAAAAATCATATCTAGCTAAGGACAATTACAAGACATTCTTTAATTACATCTGAAATCTAAAAGGGAATAACCAGCAATGTGCTGAACTGGTTGTGGATGGCACCAGCCATACTCAACCGGAGGTAATAGCCAACCTGCTAACTGACAGATTTGGCACAAACTTCACCCCCTGTTCCTTCCAGTCATCCTTCAGGTTATACCTGACACCATTTCTCAGCCTGTTATCTCAAGAAAGCAGGTCATCTCAGTGCTTTTCAAGGCCAAAAACATGTCATGAATGGGTCCAGACAATATCCCAGGTTGCCTTTTAAACAACTTAAAACATGACCTAGCAGACCCACTTGGATTCCTGTTTAACCACAGCCTGCAAACTGGCTATGTTCCAGTGGAATGGAGGACAGCAACAGTACTCCCTCTGCACAAAGTGGGACCATTAACTAACCCTGGAAATAATAGGCCCATAAGCATCACTAGCCTCGTCCACCAGGGCATGGAAAGAATCATTATGGACCTTATTAACAAGAACATAGGTATTCTCCAAACTCTGGTCCCAACCCAGTTTGGATTCATTAAAGGCAGATCATACCTGCTAAACTTGGTTGAAAGTAATGAAGGCCCTGAATGCAGGAAAGACAATGCATACTGCATATCTTGACCTAGCCAAGGCATTTAAGACAAACCCCACTCAAGCATTATAGAGAAACTCTCATAATTGGGAAGTAACCCCTACATTATCAGATGGCTAGCCAATTGGCTCACTGACAGGACACATACTGTCAAAGTGGGTGATTTCACCTCTAAGAAAAGACCAGTCACCAGTGGCATACCACAGGGTTCTGTGCTGGGTGCCTTACTGTTTGGAATTTATTTCTCAAAAGTCTAAGCAAACTCAGATGGTCTGTGACTGACCACGTTCTCTGAAGATTGCAAATTGGGAGCAATAATTGAGTCCCCCAATGATGTTAATATATTGCAGAGAGGGTTAACGCAGACAAATGATTGGTGCCAAAGCCACAGATTAAAGCTAAATGCAAACAAATGCATTATTATTCCCTTTGGTAAAGCTGACATCCCAGGTAATTACATTATAGACAGCACCACCCTAAGTGTAGACCCAGTGGTATATGATCTGGGTAGCAACCAGAACTTTGACCACCACATATCCACAGTAGTAAAGAAATCCTTCTATGTGGCAAATCTTATAAGTAAAAGCTTCACATCTAGATCTAAGGATGTTATAATTCCATTATATTCAGCCCTCATCAGACAAGTAATTGAGTACAATATTCCCTTTTGCATGTACTTCAACAGACACCTGCAGCAATTGGAGAAACCTCAAAGATTTCTTACCAAGAAATTGCAGGGTACACAAACCAGGTCTTACATGGAAAGACTGAAAGCACTGTCATTGTATTCTGTCTCCTACGGATTGATAAGGGGTGACATCTGCCTAGCTAACAGGGCAGTCTCTGACTCAGTCCTGATAGAAATGGTACAGACTCATAAATCAAACTGCATGAGGGTCACTCACTCCAGGCATCTTAACCTAGCCTTTGACATGAACAGGTCATGCTGGAAAGATAGATACATCTCCCGGGGGCTACCACATCTCCAGAACAAGATTCCATTTCACAGGAAACAGAGCTCCTCCCCGACCCACTTCAAATGCAACCTTGATCAATGGATGGATGACAGCAAATTCACTCCTGGGGTGGTGCCTATGACCATCCTGGACATAGGAAGTCATTATTAACTACCATAGACCCTTACCTCTGTGAAATTCACTCACCTAACCGGTGACAACTGGGGCAACTCGGGATAAATATGGGTGGGCTTGTAGGGGTTCAAGGCCATTAGCCTAGTTACCTTCTATGAACTTATGATCTAGTGCTGTGACATCCACTACTCTACCACTTCTATGAAAGTATCTGTTTTAGCACAGTTATTTCAATCCTGAACTCTGCTTCATACAGATTCACCTCATTAAGCACAAGGAAAATGAGTTTGAGGTAGAAGTGACTGAACAGTTCATCTTCTTGAATGTAACCCAATGGCAAAGGAACCTGAACAAAGACAACAGACATTTCTGTGTGCTGGAATTTTAAAATACTAGTTATTGTTATATATGATAGCAAGGTAATTCAAGTACCCACTCCCCCATACATACAATGTGCACACCTTTAGTCTTGGTCCTTTTTCATTATTTGCCCAATATGAAGTTTCAAGGGCATTTATTTGTTCTCACTAGCATGTTTTTGCTGCATGCTTGTTAGCCATATAATCTACAGGGCAGGCAGGAAAGGTGAAAGCTGCACAACCATGTACATATCATGAGTGATTTGAGGAAAGGCTAGTTAGCAACTCCATCTCTCATTCATCTATCCAGAACTTCCCTTTCTTTCACTGAGTTCACTGCTAGTAAATTGAATAGGTGCTACAATTACAATAGACATGTTGCTTAGCTGGGTACTGGTCTGCTAGCTTGCACACTTCCATCTGTAATGCATGTTGTGGACTTGTATGCCTATGATCGATACCTCAGTTTGCTGGTCTATTTGAAATACTAATAACCAGGCAAGAATACAGACATTTATTTTCTCGAATTGGTCATGTGCTGATGTCCTGCTGGAAAAACATCTGTCCCCTATGCAACATGGCTTCTGTCCTTCCCATAGTACTAGCACTGCTGTTCTGACCTACACAGATACTGACAATAAAGCTGGAGATGATGGCAAACTAGTCTTTTCCTTATTTCTAGAAATGTCTAAAGCATTCGATACAGTTTGTCACAGCAAACTTCTACTTCAGATGTCCTCACTAGGTCCATCTCAGCCCACCCTTCTGTGCTTCAAAAGCTACCTGTCCAATAGGTAACAGTCAGTAAAATGGCACTCTATGCTCTCTCTTTACCTCCCAGTCACCACCAGTGAACCACAAGGCTCTATCCTTGGTCCCATCCTCCTTAACATTTTCACAAACACCCTCTATACATCCACACAACAGGCCACCCTAATATAATACACAGATGATTCCACACTCATTTGCACACCTGACAACATGGTGCACTTCCAAACAAATACTCAGGAAGCTTTAACAGCCACTGAAATATGGCTTCGTACCTCACAACTCATGCTTAGCCCAAAAAAGACCAAACTACTACTTTTTTACACAACTGCCTCTCTCATGAAAAAAATTAAATTTAAAGTTCCTCTCTCTTGATAATACAACCACTGAAGTCACTTCTCATAGCAAATTATTAGGGGTAATAGTGGATGATAGTCATACATTCGACCTGCATATTCAAAATTGCATAAGAAAAACCCATCAAAAACTAGGGATGTTTTACAAAGCTAAAAACTTTCTCATCAATACAACTAAAACCAAACTTGTCACTACTTATCTGCTCCCCACACTTCTTTATGGCTCTCCCATCCTTACTAACCTCCAGACTACACAAAAAATAAAATTTGAACAATGCTATAACAAAGCTGCTAAATTTGCAGCAAATGGCCTTTTCCTTTCAGAATCCACCTCTGTATAGCACTAAAAACCCTAACCTGGTTAGAACTGCATCATCAACTAACATATACAGTTTCTTACAACCTATAAAATTATCCAGCATCCATCTGCCTGTCCAGCACTAAAAAACATTCTACACAACTATGTTCCTAGTTGGTCATTGTGATACAGTGACCAAAAAGTCCTTTCCAACTACAAACCTATCAAATCTGCTGAGCATTGTTAGTACTCGTACAAGGATGCTAAGGCCTGGAACTCCCAACCTGTATCCTTCAGGTCAGTAGCCTCCCACCCATCTTTCAAAACCACTTTGAAAGACTTCCTAGCTATTGTTCAAAATCAGGATAAACTATGGGCCAGATTCAGGAAGGCTTACACGGAGTTCAAGAGTAGTGTAAGCCTCCGTGTAAGCCTCCTGATTCAGGAACAGCCCAAATCTCCGTGTAAGAGACAGCTAACACGTCTCTTACACGGACTGGGCATGGAAATGCTCAATACCTCAGTTGCAGCTCAAAGATATGCAAATGAGGTATTTGAGCGATCCACGAAGCAGAAACCAGTCCGTGTAACGGACGTGTTAGCTGCAGAAATGTACTCAGCTGACAACTGAGTACATTTCTGCAAAATTAAAAACGGAGCTATGTCAGCTCCAAATAAAGGGTGCATATGTTTAATTAAGCATGCCAATGGCCAAATACATGGCCATTGGCAGGAAAAAGTGTTGCAAAAATAAGTTATATAACTTTTTTTTTTTCACGGGATTTATGTGTTTAACTGTAGCGCACACCCGCAAACGGGTGCGCTACCTAAAACTGAAAACCGAAGCTTATAAACCCACAATTGTGGGATTTATGTATTACATGAAATGTCAATGGAGGGACTTGCAGACCAAAAACAATATGGCCTCCGTTTAGTGGTTGTCAAGGGGGGGAAGCTCCGTGTAAGACATGTAACTAAGCATTACTAGGCAATCCTATGTAAATGAGGGTTACAATACTGAATCACACTGCCACATAGGTAATGAGCACTTTCTGAGTAGTGTAAGAGTTAGAGAAGGGGGAGGAACAGAGTAAGAGGTAGGTGACATCACGGGGGGGAAGGATAGTAATAAATGTACCAGATTGGAGGGCAATGTAAGGTAACAGATGACAGACAGACATCAGGGAGGGAGGTGAGTCCCAACAGAACATTAGGAAAGTCAAGAAATTGAGGGTATACGCTATCCCTACACTCCAAGTTTCTTGATATACGTGCATCTTGTGGCGATGCAGCGTGTAAGGCAGGAGTTCAACATGTGGGGCGTGTTGCAAACTGTTTACAATGGTTTCTTGGCGTGCGTGTGTAAGGCAGTGTCTTGGCGTTTTAGCATGAATCAGCCTAGCTAACACCGTGTAAGGATGTGTCTTGGCGTGTAACACCGTGTAGGGATGTGTACGCGTTTAAGTGACTGTGAGCGTGTTTAAGCTGGTGCGCACATTGCTCCCCTTCAGGAAACAGAGAGGAAACAGGAAACAACCAAAATACAGGAAAACTGCCAGGGAATACTGCTGGAGTTAATTGGTGGAAACAATTGGAAGCAGGCAATTATGCAGACAGACTAGAAGCCCAACCCAGCACTTAAAACACTGCAAAGAGCAGTGCAGGGTGTTTCTCACAAGAGATACTGCAAGAAAGTAAGCTATCAGAATTGAAAACTGAAAAAAGCTGAACTCAGAGCAGAAATGCTAGGGGCTGCCATAGCTGTTATAATCAGACATAGGCAAATTGCTGAGGGTGGTGATAATGCAGATGCTGACAGACAACCCAGAGTGAGGAGAAGGAGAAGAGTATACAGGCCCAGGGTCACCTACCATGGGTTACATGAGCTGGAGATAGTAGAGCGCTATAGAGTGGACAGAGAGCTCCTGCAGCAGATTGTTGAGCTGTGCAGGCCACGCCTCACACACAGAACCAACAGAGGGAACCCATCCCAGTGGAAACCAAGGTATGTGTTGGCCTAAGAATACTAGCAACAGGTACCTTCCAGAGACCAACTGGCGATATGATGGGGATATCACAGGCATCAGCCTCCAGGGTACTGCACCAGTTCCTGGATGCCATGTCACCACATGTCAGTGATCATATATATGTCCCTAATGACCGTGAGGTTGTGGCCAGCAATATCGTCTCTTCCAGCAAATAGCGGGATACCCTGAGGTGCTGGGTGCAATAGACTGCACGCATACGCATCAAAGCACCAGCCGGTGAGCGGGTAGAGCCTACATTAACCGCAAGGGATACCCTCCATCAACTGCCAGGTCGTGTGTGATGCCCAGGGCATAATAATGAATGTGTGTGCTGGCTGCCCTGGGAGCTACCACGATTCCCACATCTGGCATCTGGCGCAGCTGTACCAATCATTTGCCAGTGGGGACTTCCCACACGGACACCTAGTGGGGATGCAGGTTATGCACTTGAGCCGTGGCTGATGACACCCATCAGAAATGCACACACACCTGAACAGGAACGCCATAATGAGGTACACGCACAAACACGTAATATCATAGGCGTGTGTTTGGGCTGCTGAAGTCACGCTTCCGGTGTCTGGACACGTCTGGTGGAGCTTTGCAGTACACACCAACTACATGTACCCAAATGATCATGATATGTGCTATGCTACATAATATGATCCTCGGAAACAGCTGCAGCAGGACCAGCACAGGGCTGGGCCAAACATCCCCACCATTGCCAAGGCCACCACAGGCAGGGGTGAATCGGAGGAGGAACAACCTGACCTTGTCCCAGTAGGCAGAAGGAGGCGTGCCCAGTATGCCCTGGCCTTGGCAAAGAGGCAACGCATAGCACATATGCTTGGTCAGTAGGAACACTGGGACTGATACCCGCTCTGACTCACTCATACAGTAACAGGGATGCCTAACATGACACAACCTGCTTCCAAACGTACAGGGAGTGTAGTATGTGTATCCGACAGAGATGGCCCTGCAGCACCACCTGAGGCATGAATGCCATGTGTTAAGTAATGTAATATCATGTACAATATGCACACCTGAGGACCCCAACTAACATCCATATCCACGCATATGACCCTACGGAAACAGCTGCATGTCATACAGTGATGTACATGTGCAAAAACATGGAACAAGATACAAAATGAGGGTGACTAGCAATAAATAGCATGGATAACCACACACCCATGTTTGTACCACAACAAGAAGCAACATGGAATAGCCATGGTCAAAAACCAATGGCTAAAACTGACTACTACTATATAGCTTGCTGCAGACCACTGTCCTAATAGCAGGAACTGCCCCAGGCCTATGTCCATAGGTTCATAGGTTCATACTAGGCTATCTGCCCTAGGGCATTAATAAGCCTAGCCCAGAGTTTAGTGGCTTCTGCCACCCCTGCAAGTTGATGGATAATATGCCCATTATTTTGCTGTGCCTCTGTCAAGCAGTGATACTGAGGTTATCCCTGGGGTATACCTGCAATCTCCCATCCATTGGTCACGATCTCACTTGAACAAAGCCAGTGAGGTGCTCAGCCTCACATGTACCAGGATGTTGTTCCACAGCATATGGACTCTCTGGGTGATGAATCTGTCCCTCCAGCACATCCTATTAATATCTGTGTTGAGGTTTAGGTCTCCTACCCTTGTAGTTCTGATGGATGTAGAGGTCTTGAGGTGAAGCATGTTCATTAATTCTGGGTTGGACATAGCCTTGTATGTCAGGCACAGGTCACCTCTGAGCAGACAGTAAGCGACTGAATACAGCTGGAATTTCTTCAGTCGGGCAGCATAAGAAATATGTTTGAGACCCTTTCACCTCCTGTCGAGGAATTTGTGGGCCCATCCAATCTGAATGGGGCATTGTATGCAATCATTGGTCTGATGAGTGATGAGTACAGGGCAACAATGACCTCCCTTGATCTAGATGTTAATCACTGCATGATGAGGTGGCCAATGTAGAAGGCCTTCCAAACTACCCTGGCAATGTGAGTGTCAAACAAAAGGTCACTGTCAACCTGGGTGCCCAGGTCCCTGATAACCTACGTTGTGCTTAGAGGATTGCCACCTAGATGGGAAGTAGTGGTAACCTTGTTCTTCCTGAAGGGTATGGCTATGCATTGTTTAGTGTTTAATGTAAGGCCATGGCTGTGGCACCAGTCATCCGTGTCTATGAGACCCTTCTGAAGGATGTCTGTGTCAGATGGGTTTCCAACTATGCTGCCCAGTTTGCAGTCATCTTCAAACTTTGTCAGCCATAATCCTCCTGTGTTTGCCCGTACTTCTGAAAAGTAGATACTGAACAAATGTGGGCCCAGGACTGAGCCCTGTGGGACACCACTTGTGACAGCTCTGGAGTGTGAACTGGCACCAGCAACTTTGACCCTGTGTGTTCCGTCACTTAGCCAGTTTGCAACCCATGCTGTGATGTATGGGTTCACAATTAAGCCGGTGATGTTTTCAATGATACCTGAGTGGGGTATTGTGTCGAAAGCCTTTGCCAGGTCAAGGTAGGCTGTGTGGACTGCCTTGCCCACGTCAATGGCCTGGGTGAGTGTTTTGAAAAAGTCAACCAAGTTTAAAAGGCATGATCTGCCCTTGACAAAGCCAAACTGGATTGGATCCAATGTCTGCAAGTCCCCTATGTCTTCATTTAGAATTCCCATTATGATCCTCTCCATACCTTAGCAGAACAGGCTTGTCAAGCTGATGGGATGGTAGCTTCTGGGGTTGGTGGAGGCACCTCCTTTGTGAAGTGGGTCCACCATTGCTGTATGCCACTCCTTGGGAACATATCCTGAGATGAGGCTAAGATTAAACAGCTGCCCTAACTGCGGGTGTAATTACTCATTGAGTTCATGGAGCACACAACTGGGGACACCATCTGGTCCCATGGATAAAGTGTTTTCTGCCTTGGATTGAGCAGTTCCCACCCCAGCAGTGGAGATGTTTGGGGGGCTACAATCCTCTGGTGTACATACCCCTCCTGTTGGGGGGAGGGGGGGAGAAATCTGCACTGAACCTGTCAGCCAGTATGTTGCCAGTGTCTGTAGGTGCAGTGATATCAACATCATTCTGAACTAAGTCTGAGCATATCTGGGAGTTCCCTCCCAGGTTTCAAACATAGGTAAAAAGGCCTCATGATTGTCCCTGGAGTCCTGAGTGGGTTTACTCTCAAAACATGCCTCGGATGATTGTATGGGGAACCCAGTGTTTTACTCACAATGAGCAGGGGTGTCTTCCCCACGGATTACGCTCTATCTGGTAGTAGCTCCTTCCTTGTGTTGTACAGCTTGGTTATGGCTAGGGTCCACCAGACTGGATGCTTGCCTGTGGTACAAAGAGTCTTTTTTGGGATTGCCTGATCCATGCAGTCCTGGAGGTGCTGGTAGAAGGCATTTCTAAGTGATACAGTGGCTAGGGTAATGGTGTCCGCTGGCCTGGGGGCCTTGAAAGAGACCACACCAGTCCTCAGAAATGTGAAGTCGGCATTTGAGAAGGTCTTCACTGTTTCTTTTCCCATCTGGGGTGTGGGTGGGATGTGGACTCCCACTGAGAGTAGTCCATGATCTGATCTCACCAATGATGGGTATCGTCTGGTGTTGAACAGTGTGACCCCATGTTCGTGATGATGTGTTCTAGAATGTCGCCTCCACTTGAGGGGATTGGGACCAGTTGTTCCATGGCATTTCAGTGTATGAACTCTTGGAACCTTTGTGTTAGAGTGTTGTGGCATGATTAGTGATCCCAGTCTATATGTGGATAGTTGGAATCACCCAGTAGGATGGTGTTTGGAGATACATTTATCCCCTTCAGTGTTTGCAGGATAGCTGTGTGAGGTACCTGAGTTTGAGCGGGTGGCATGTAACATGCTACAAACTGCAGAGCAGTCTTGCCTACGGTCACTGGCACCTGGATGGTCTCCGATGCATCGTGTGTTGCCACCAACCATGAGGTGAGAGTGTCCTTGATGAATATGGACACCCACCATCCTTCTTGGTGTTGTCGGGATGCTGGTGCCGGAATGCATGATATGAGGTAACACCCGATAGTGCCGGGGTGCTGTCAGAAGCTGTGAACCAGGTTTCAGGCACAGCACAGACATCAATGTGCTACATACTGAGAAGGGCATAGAGTGTGTGCAGCTTGAGGTTGAGACCTTGGGCATTGAGCAGCATTACCCTTAGTGTCTTTCCTTTACTGTGTTCTAGGGTGGTAGGTGTAGAATCTGAATCTTGCATAAAAAAGGCACAATGGGGGTGGCAAGAGCATCATCTGAAATCCGGAAGCCCAGGGGTGACAGGTGCAAGTCATCCCTTGCAAATTACCGTGGCCTGTCCAGCATGTCATCCCAGGCAGACAGACATTGGACCCCCTTAGAATGACACCATAGTCTAAGCAAAATACTACAGCTGATCATCTTGTCTCTGTTTATGTGGCATCATACTTGGTGAAGGTAGGATACTGCCGAAGGTCAGGGTCATACCTGCCTGGCCTACATAATCAGAGGGATCCTCTATGTCTCTTTCCATGTAGTCCAGGGAGGTACATCTCAGGTCGTTCACACCAGCATGGATTATGACTGGGTCAGACCTGTACTTGCAGTTTAGTGACCTGAGTGCTTGCATTATGTGGTGGATTCCAGTGCCCGATAGGCAGCTTACTGTGACCTCCTCTGTACCTGATCTGGTGAGTGGGACATCAGTGTGTCTGACTATGGAGTCACCTATGACAAGTGTGTCTGGCATTGTGTTTGGCCTTAAGGGCTGTGACTGATTGGCACACCGACTCTGTGGTCAATGTGTTGCATGTGCTGTGCCCTGTGGAGGCAGTTGTGTGAGTGTCTGCTGTGGTGGCCACTGCCATTCTGGTAGACTTCTGATCAGAGCCTCCGAGAGTGTCTCTGTGTGTCTATGTGTATGATCTTAAGTTGTGGCAGTGCCATGTGAGACTGGATTAAAGATGTGTGTGTGTGGTTACCTTCACCTTCTCTCTGGTCTTGCTAGTCCTATGTTGAGAGAGCTCAGCCTCCACTTTGGCTATATAGTTGCATCTCTCACATGTATGTGTGTTTTATGGCAGAAGGAGAGGGTTGTCAGTGTACATGAGGCAAGTGTAACAGTGCCTCAATATTCCCAGGTTCACCAGCTGAGCAGGAGAGGACACTAGCAACTGATCCCTAGACATGCTAGAAGGAATAGACAAAACAATCTTGGAATACAGGGAGATATCAAGCCCCCCAAGCCACATCATACTGTTTGATTGACAATAGCTACACATACACCGGTGTTTCATAGTGTCATAGTGTACTACTAGGCTATCTGCCCTAGTGCATGTATAAGCCTAGCCATAGTGATGTGGCTATTGCCACCCCTTATAGTGGTAATAAGTGTACAGAATAGATTCTGAATATTGTGCCTCTGACTTAGTAGTGACACATTATGACCCCCTTACGTAATTGAATAACATGACTGTGTCTCTGTCTAGTCTGTGCCTCCGTCTCATATGCAGTTGTCCAGATGTCTCCTGAAGAGAGTCAGTGAGGGACTCTGTCAAACATGAACTGGGATACTCTGCTAGAGTGTGAGATGCCTCTGAGTTATGACTCTGTCCCTCCAGCATGTCCTATACATGTATGTGCTGAGGTTCAAATACTCAGCTCTCATGGCTCTGGTGGATTTGGATTGCTTGCAGTGGAGCATGTCCACCAAATCCTGATTGGACATGGTCTTGTATGTCAGGCATAGGTCACCTGTAAGTATGCGGTATGACACTGAACAAAGCTGGACTTCCTCTATTCTGGAAGCATATGACATGTGTTGAAGAACCCTGATCTTCATGGTAGGTACTTTTCGGGTGCAAAGGTGCAAAAGGCAGGATCTGCCCTGTACAAAGCTGAACTAGGTGGGAACAAGGGTCTGTAGGTCAGTAATGTGTCTGTGTAAGAGCTCCATGACTCCTCCCATATCATTGCAGACAAGGCTGGTTAAGCTTGTGTGGTGGTAGTTGCCATGGTCTGTGGAGGCATCTCCTTTGTGGAGTGGGACCACTGTTGCCGTATGCCAGTGTTCAGGTACATATCCTGTAGCAAGACTAAGGTTAAATATCAGTTGTATATATGGGTCCAGCCCCTTCTGGAGTTCACATAGCATGCAACTGGAGATACCAGCAGTTCCCATGGATGCTGTGTACTTGTCTTTGCTGAGTGTGGCTCTCACATGGACATCCAAGATGACAGTGAGGTTACATACAGCAGTGATAACTATCTTGTTTTGGGGGTGAGAGAGGGGGTAAATCGCACTGAAGCTGTCCGCTGGAATGTTGCCAATATCTGTCAGGTCACTGGAATATATGTTGTTGTGTACCAACTCTGAGCATATCCAAGGGTTCACAACCAGGTGTCTGACATAACTGAAGAAAGCAGTGTGGTTACCTTCATTGTCTTTGGTGATTTATGTCCCCAAGTTGACCTTGCATGTCTTTATGAGATAATGTAGCTTTCTACTAGTGCTGATCACAGCTGTCTTCCCTTTTGGAGATGTAGCTCTGTCTTGCATTAGTAACCCTCATCTGTCATACAGTTTGTTTATGGCTGGGGTACACCAGACAGGACACTTTCCCTTTGTGGAGAGGGTCCTGTTTTCAGTTGTGATTGTATGGTCCATGCTGTCTGACATCTAGCTAAGGGAGGTCATTCTGGTTCTGCAGTTATCTTTCATCAGCATTAGAAATGACCACAACAGCCCCTGTGGGGTGTACCTCATGCACACACATCCAGCACCTGTAAAGTCCACAACAGTACCTCACCAGGAGTATGACAGAGCTGGAACACATGTAATGTGCAGTCTGATTAAACAGAGTGCAGCTCCACACACTGCCATGCTGTCCACCCAGATGCAAGCTGTGCTTGATGTAGAAAGCCATGTCCAAGCTGGAATCAATGCACATGCTGCACCTTGTACAATCTGAATGGCAGGGAGCTATGCACATGAGGGACCTGAACCCCAGCACTGACATATATAGGACAGGCTGTACTGCATTATCCAAAACACAGAAGCCACCCCACACATGAGTAAACTACCAGTACAGGTTGTCCATAGAGACACTGGTTGAGTCCCCTCAACAGGAATCCTAATGAGTGGATGGGAGATGGGAGGTTTACCCTGGGTATCAATGTTATGTCACAGGTAGACAGAGGCACAGTATACTAAACAAGACATATGACATAGCAAACTACGCTTACAATGTGTTGATGGACAAACACATTCTCTGACTAGCATTAGGTCAAGATACCTCTTGAACACAGCCAGCAAGGTGCTCTGCCTCAAATGGACCAGGATTGTATTCCACAGCATAGCGAGTCTCCGAGTGATAACTCCATCCCTCCAACATGTCCAACATACATCCCTGCTAAGGTGCAAGTCACCTGCACTAGTGGTTCAGGTGGATCTTCTGAGTCTAAGGTGGAGCATGTCCATTAATCTCTGTTTGGACATGGCCTCGCATGTCAGGCACATGTCACCTCTAAGCAGACGGTATGTGAGTGAATAGAGTGTGAGTGTCTTCAATCTGGCAGCATATGACAGCTGTTGGGGTTCCTTGATCCTTTAGGTGGGGGACAGTCAGGGTGTCGCCAATTGCTGCAGATGTTGGGTGAGATACAGCCAGAATAGGGCATTTGACTCGATCACCGGTCTGATAAGTGAAGAGTACAGGGAACAATGACCCACTAGATCTGGATGTGAATCCCATCCTGATCAGGTGGGCAATGTAGAAGGTCTTCCTAGCCACTTTAGCAATGTGAGTCTCAGAAGAATGGCGACTGTCAACCTGGGTCCCCAGGTCCATGATAACCTCCTCTGTGCTTAGAGGATTGCCACCTATATGGTAGCTTGGGGTCACCTTGCTTTTCCTGAAGGGTATGTCTACACATGTTGTGCACTCTGACTTCAGGCCATGGCCCTGGCACCAGCTATCAGTTACTGTGAGTCCCTTCTGAAGGATATCTGTGTGTGATGCACTGTCCACTATGGTGCCCAGTGTGCAGTCATCTGCTAACATTGTCATCCAAAGTCCTCCCATGTTGGCCTGTACTTTTGGGAAGTACATGACAAACAATGGGGGCCAAGGACTGAGCCCTGTGTGGCACCACCTGTGACCAGCCTGGAGTCTAACATAGTGCCAGCAACTCTAACCCTGTGGGTCCCGTCCTTAAGCCAGTTTGCAACCCATCTTGTGACATATGGGTTTACATTTCAGTTGTTAGGGTTTTCCACAATACCTGAGTGGGGTATTGTGTTGAAAGTGTTTGCAAGGCCAAGGTAGGCTGTATGGACTGCCTTTCCCCAACAATGGCCTAAGTGACCAATTTGAAGATGTCAACCCAGTACAAAAGGCATGATCTGCCCCTGACCAAGCCAAAATGGGATGGGTACAATGTCTGCATGTCCCCTATATCTTTGTTTATGAGCTCAATTATGATCCTCTCCATAGATTTGCAGACTACACTTGTTAAGCTTATGGGGCAGCAATTAACAGGGTCTGTAGAGGCACTGCCTTTGTGCAGATGTGCACAACTAGACCCTAACCAGGCTGTTGTGCACACTATGGAAATGTAAAGCAGTGATAGGACTAAAGCCCAGGATACTGACCACCACAGTGAAAGTACTGAAACACTACACTAGACAGTGCTACAGTGTTAGGTCAGTATGAATGGATGTTGACAATTGTGTGCAAAGTATCCCATGCAAAACCTGCAGGCACAGTATACTCCCTGTTTTGTTCACACAAAAACCATTCAGACAGTAACTACACAACATGGCACAGAACACACAACCATAAACTGGAGGTATTTGTTGAAGGTTACACTCATCCACAAATGTGATGGGCTGCAGAGTTCAACATATGTAAAGCCCACACTGGGCATGCTCACACACTTAGATAAATGAGACATCTTTCACACAACATGCCATGGGTAGGCTGAACTGGGCATGCTCACACACTTGGTCCAAATGTTACCCCTAGCAAATGTGAAAACACACCAGAGGATGCTCATCCCCCTTTCTAGACACTGATCATGTAAGCACCCTATAAGTATATTGGAGAAAAGGATTCTCTCAGTAATCCGAATAGTGCGCCGTGCTAATGCGTCCGTCTGTAGTGTCATAACATAGTTAGATAGGGGTTTGAATCCAGCAGGTGGCAAGTGTGTGTGAAGGGGGGTAAGTGTAAGTGTGTATGAAAGAAACATCCCTTTTGGCAACTGGGAAAACACACCACAGGATGATCATTCCACTTTCTAAACTCTGATGATGTCAGCACCCTATAAGTATATCAGGGGAAAGGAAATCCCCAGTAATGCGAATAACACGCTGTGCTAATGCGTCTGTCTCTAGTGTCTTAACATAGTTAGGTAGGGGTTTGAATCCAGCAGGTGGCAAGTGTGTGTGAAGGGGGGTAAGTGTGTATGAAAGAAGCATCCCTTTTGGCAACTGGGAAAACACAACACAGGATGACCATTCCACTTTCTAAACTCTGATGATGTCAGCACCCTATAAGTATATCAGGGGAAAGGAAATCCCCCAGTAATGCGAATAGCGCGCTGCGCTAATGCGTCCGTCTCTAGTGTTTTAACATAGTTAGGTAGGGGTTTGAATCCAGCAGGTGGCAAGTGTGTGTGAAGGGGGGTAAGTGTGTATGAAAGAAACATCCCTTTTGGCAACTGGGAAAACACAACACAGGATGACCATTCCACTTTCTAAACTCTGATGATGTCAGCACCCTATAAGTATATTAGGGGAAAGGAAATCCCCCAGTAATGCGAATAGCGCGCCGTGCTAATGCATCCGTCTCTAGTGTCTTAACATAGTTAGGTAGGGGTTTGAATCCAGCAGGTGGCAAGTGTGTGTGAAGGGGGGTAAGTGTGTATGATTGATATATCCCTTTTGGCAACTGGGAAAACACACTACAGGATGCACATACCCCTTTCTAAACGATATCACAATTATGTATGGCTTTTGATTACAGACATGCCATGTGTGTTGTGCACACACAGAATGCCCATGTGTGTGGGTTGTCCCTCACAATAATGCATGACATTGATTACACCAGTTATGGCAATGAACACATGATGTATGTGTGTGCCAAATACACATATGTACCTGTGACTTTCAATAGTTACCATGTGTGATGCCTGCCACATGTGAATACATGGTATTTGCACAGGGTAACATTATGACCGTGGTCTTCTGTGCAGATGCTGCATGTGGGATGTGTATATACAGTGTGAGATGTAGATGCTATCAGCCTAGTAGTGAGGGATGCACACCTGGTCTGGGGCATAAAGTCTACATGTTGTTGATGTACAGGAGCTGCATGTTCTCACCTGTTGTGGGAGTGGTAAGACAGTATTCCATAGCAATGCAGTGACTGCATGCTAAGAACCATTCAGCTAGGTTGTTGTAGCTACACTTATTCATTAGCATTCAGTAATTTGTCGGAATCCCTGGTGAGGGTCTGATGCCAACCAAGGTCAGGGGTCTACCAGCCTGTGTCACTTGCTCAGTGATCCCTTCCATGTTCCCTATCATGTATCCCAGTGAGCGACATCCCACATCAGCTGTGGTGGCATGGACAATGACTGAGTCATATGTGTCCATGCATCTGACTGACTTGTATGTTGTTGTTACAGTTTGGCCATGTGTTTCCATCTCATACATGTGATGTACATCAATGGGTAGGGGATAAGGTTGACTGTGTACATGTGGCAGCTGTGACATTACTACATGACACACATATTCCACAACTGTACCATAGAGGTGACTGACAACTGACCTTTGCACATGCTACCGGAGTATTGAGATTACATTGGTGATTGACAGCACATAGGGCCAATGGTGAAAAAGAGACATAGGTCCATAGGTTCATACAGGGATATCTGCCCAGGGCATGTATCCACCTAGCCAGAATGTGTGTGCCTTTCAACATGCATTGTGAATCTGTCTTGCTATGCCCTTTTCCAAGGTTAGTATACTGTGCCTCTTTCTCACAGTGACACATAAGTGATACCCAGGGTAACCCTACAATGTCACATCCAGTCATTATTATCACTCTTGAAGATAGTCACTGAGTCAGTCTGCCTAACCTCTATTGGGATAATAATCAGGAATGAAGGGAGCCTCTGAGTTGTGAATGTGCCCCTCCACCATGTCCTATGTATATCACTCCTGAGGTTCAAGTATTTCCAGCGTGTATCCTGGTGGGATCTGGATATTCTGAGATGCAGCATGGCCATTAAGTGAGGGTATGACCTGGCCTTCTATGTCAGGCACAGATTGCCTATGAAGAGGCAGTATGTCACTGAGTAGAGCTGCTGCTACTTTAACCAGTCAGTATGTGGCATCTGTTTGAGCACTTTGATCCCCTTGTCGAGGTACATATGTGGTAGCTCCAGTTGCTGCAGGTGTCTGGTAAGGTGCATGCCGACAGGTTCATCATAGTCAATTATGGACATGATGAGGGATGAGTAAAGGGCACAATGTCCTCCCTGGCCTACATGTGGATCCCATGATGATGTGGCCCATATAACATGCTTACCTAACCACTTTGTCCATGTTGTTGTCAAATGGTAGAATGCTATCAACCTGCATACCCCAAGGTCCATAATTCCTTGGTCTGCACTTACTGGATTAACACATATGTGGTACGTTGTGGTCACTTAGTGTTTGACAAAGGGGATGACTATACTCGTTCTGTCATTCACGTTGAGGCCATGGCTGTGGCACAAGTCGTGTGTTTGCAAGAGTCCCTTTTGGAGGATGCGTGTGTTAGCTGGTGAGTTGATTATGGTGTTCGGTCTGCAGTCACCTGCGACTTGCTGAGCCACAGTACTTCCATGTTGGCCTGTACCTATGACAAATATATAATGAATATGACAGCTCCTAGGGCTGTGCCTTGTGGGACACCACTTGTACCAGGTTGGAGGCTGACATGGCTCCAGCAATTCTACCATGTGTGTTCTGCCCTTGAGCCACTGTGCAATACCCATAGTGACATAGGGGTTAATATGTACACTGGTGAGCTTCCTAGAATGCACAAGTGGGGTATTGTATCCAAGGCTTATGCAAGGTCCAGGTAGGCTGTGTGGACCTCCTACCCCTTGACAGTGGCCTTGGTGACTGTTTCAAAGAAATCAAACAGGTTTGATAGGCAGGATTTGCCATTGACAAAGCCAAACTGTGTATGGTGACATGTCTGTAGGTCCACAATATCTAGATATGTGAGGTTCATGATGATCCTTGCCATAGCTTTGCAGACAAAGCTAGTCAGACATACCTGGCGAGTAGTGTCCAGGATCCGTGATGGCACCACCTGAATGTTGAGGGACCACTGTTGCTGTATGCCACTCTCTGGCCACATATCGTGTATTAAGGCTGGGATTGAACAGTGGTGTTATGTCTGGGTGTAGCTCTTCTTGTGGTTCATGTAGGACACAGCCTGGGACACTGTCTGGTCCCATTGATGCAGTGTTTATTGCTTTGGGAAGGGCATCTCTTACCTGAGCATCTGTAATGTCAGGGGGGGAAGCACTGTGCTGCGAGACATATTTGCCCTTTTGGTGTGGTGGGGAGAAGGCAGCAGTGAACCTGTCCACTAGGATGGTGGCAATGTCTGTGTGTTTTATATTTTGTGTGACATATTGGATTACCTCTGAGCATATCTGGGTAGTACCACCCAGGTTACTAACATAACTACAGGCAGCCTTGTGATTATCCTCAGTGGCTTGTGGAATCCTCTCTCAAAGATGGCCTTAGACAATCATATGGGTGCCTGTAGTTGTTTTCCAATACTCATCGGTGGTGCCTTCACATTTTGGGAGGTTGTTGTATCATGTAGTGGCATCATCCTTCTATTGTATAGTGTGTTTATGGCTGGTGTCCGCCCAGGACATCTGCCTTTGGAGAATTGGGTCATGCTTTCGTATGTGGCTTCATGATCCATGCATTCCTGAATGTGTCCACAGAATGCCTCTATACAGGTATCTGCAGTTTGGTCCATATTTTCAACAGGCCTTGGGCCTTTGAAGGTTTCCACATCATTTATGAGGGGTGTGCACTTGCTTGACATGAGCTGTTGACAGACGTGCCACCCTCCAGACAGAGCAAGGTGAGGGTCACAGTCAGCTACCTGTTGGGTGATAGAATGTGCCACATAACACAGGCACACAGGTCACTCCACAGCAAGTACAGCTATGAGGCAGACATTGTCCATGCTGGTGCAAACAACCTGAGATGTACCTTCCTGGACCACATGGAAAGAGACACAGAGGAGCTCTTACAGCACCCTCTCAAACTCAGGACTCCCACACAGCCTTCATGCTGACACAGGAGAGTTTAGATTACTCTGCAAACACCATCATACTGGGTGATGCCAGCTACCCAAACATAGACTGTGAACATTACACAAGCCACAATACCCAAGCTCTAAGGTTCCCATTGATCAGACATTCTTTGGCTATGGAACAGGTAACCAACCTTCCCACAAGAGGGGCAGATATACTAGAGCTGATCTTTACAAACATGAGTACAAACTGCTCACCACTGGGAGTATATCCCTCATTGTTGCAATCAAACCATATACTAATCACACTGGAGTTCTGGATCCCCCACATATGCAAACCTCCAACACATCGATGTGTGTGTGTGGGAAATGTCCCTATTAGCAACTGTGACAGTATCGTACAGGATGCAGATCCCCCTTTTGAAACACTGATGATGTCAGGACTGTATAACTATATCACCTGTAGTAAAGTCCTCCAGTAATTTGCATAGCACGCTCTGCTAATGCGTCTTTCTTCAGTGTCATAACGTAGTTAGGTAGGGGTTTGAATCCTGCAAAGGGAATGTATGTGTGTTAGTATGAGTCTGGTTTGTGTGTGCACTATGCTGGGAGGGTTAACTGCCTTTTGCCAACTGGGAGAACACACTACAGGGTGCACATCCCTCCTCCTACAAACAGATGATGTCAGCACCCTCTAAGTACAGCATTAGTAAAGATTTCTCCAACTACTGCAAATAGCACACTCTGCTAGTGTGTCTGTTTCTACTGTCATTGCACAGTTAGGTATGGGTTTGAATCTTGCAAATGGAAAGTATGTGTTTTACTGTTGGTGGGGTTAGTGTGTGTGCACAATGATGGGGTGGGATGTGGCTTTTGCCACATGGGGCTATGCACTGCAGGGTGGTCATTACCCTTAACAAGCAGTGATGTTGATAGCACCCTATACAAACAAAACTACAAAACAGAAGGTGGTGGTACTGATAACACATGTAAGGTAACACTTCTTCAAGTAATGTCCACAAAACGGAGTAGGATAATCAAACAATTCTTTTATTCTATACAGACAACATGACAACAGACAACTAACTGCCAGTACTCAGTATAGTGTTACATGCTACTGTAACACGCACATGTACCGAATATACCTAGATAGTGTTCTGAAGCCTGAATGTGGCAAGTGTGTGGATGTGGGATGTGTCTGTGTGTGCATTTCCGTATGGGAAACATGTTTGATGTGGCAATCAGGGTACTACAGTACCTGATGCACATTACATCTTTCAACTGATGAGGTTGCCTGCACCCTGTGAGTACAGGTAGAGAAGGGGATGCCAGTAGTAAACAACATAGTGCACTTCTGAAATGTGTACCTGTCATGTATCAACAGCTACTCATGTAGGGTGATAAATAATGGGAATGGCAGGTGGCGTGTGCATGTGTGTGGGTAGCAGGGTGTGTATAAATGCATGTGTGACAGAACAGATACATGTAGCTGAATCTACATAACAGCACAAGATGCGCATTGCCATAGTCAATGTTAGCATGTGATGGTGTGCAGCTGGTACACTTTGTTAAGTAGTATGGGTGCAGATAACAATTGCGGACATTCATACAGTTACTGCAGCAGGACTGCTGGGATATACACACAATTATACTGCAACAGTCAACAATTACCAACATGTTACTACTTATACACATCTATGTAGTCACCCTGTGCATCAGCAACGTGTTTACCTTTACCTGCACCGATGTTGTAGTATGCAGGAGGTGGCACAGTGTCATCATATGCACAGGGTGTGGGTTAGGTATGCCCAAGCCAGCCACTGGTAACACCAATTGACATGTGTGTGTATGTGTGTTTGTGAGGGCAGCAGTACAGGGTGGACCGTTGTTGGTGCAGTGTGTGTGTGTATGTGTTTGCCCTAGGTGTTAGGTTTCTGCATGTGTGTAAGCACGCACACAGTCCCACATAATGGCTGCCATGTACAGGGTTTTGTGGACAGCCACAGACTGCACCTGTCAGGTCATTCAGATCAGTGTCTGTGGGCACGGACACGGTACCTGTGCCTGGCAGGGGTGCTACGGGCCGTATCCGGTACTAACCCAGACTGGGTACTGTCACCGGAAGCAGGGGTGTGTTGACTGGACACAGTTCCCTGTTGGGACTGTCCAGAGCCACGTGCACGTGGTCTCCTGGGGCGTCTGGATGACAGCACAGACCCAGCATTGCTGGGGCTGGTGCTGGCACTTGAGGCGCGCGAGTGGGCCCGTTGTCGTCCTCGGCCACTGCCAGCTGGTGCTCTTGCTGGCATACGGCCCGCCGTCGCCGCAAGCGCACACCATCGCCCTGGCCCATGGACATCTGGTTGTGGAGCAGCTGTTCTATGCCCCCACAACGTCTGTCAACGACATCTGTGAAGTTACGGATAGCATTCGCAACATCACGCATGCCGTCTGTCATGGCTATGCGACATGCTCTCAGCTCCCTCAGACCCTGTCTGGTGTACCTTTCCATACGTGCCTGTGCCTGCATGACAGTTCTAAACATAGTGGAGGTTGACATACCTCCTTGGGCACGTCGGCCAGAGGCAGTACGGCCACGGATGCCCCCACGAGAACCCATGGGCGATTGTCTGCGTGGTACCATTGGAGGCCCCTGCTCATGGCTGCCTTGTGGGGATGCATGTACCACAGGTACCACATTACCCTGATCTATGCCCACTGCTGACTGTCCATCACCTAGGGACAATGGTGACAAAGGATGTAACGGAAGGATGACTGTGCGCATTGACGGGGTTGAAAGCTGTGTACTGTCAATTGGCTGACCAATCGCGGACCCAGACACACCTTCCTGCACCATTACAGACATTTCATCATCATCAGTACCTGGGGCACAAAATTCAGGTTCCCTGCTGCAGGTCACCAGAGCAGCACCAGAACCTACGGGAGGAAAACATGGAACACAGATTACAGTCTCAATACATATTTGAAAGAGATGCACTTCAATACTAATGCACACATTCAAAAATGGACACATGCACTCATGGACACTAACACACATGCACACTTGGGCACAGGCACACTTGCACACATGCACACCCCACAGTAAACACACACATCAGTACCGTGTTACACTACTCAATTTACTACCTGTCAATTACAGTTATTGTGAACACAGTCACCAGCATGTCTACTACAGAGTTACACTACTCTTCCTAGTTTTATAAATTGTTTTACAGATAATGTTAAAAAGACTCACCAGCATGTATGGCCTGCCTCATTGCTAGATGGGAGGGACCTGGAAGTGTGAAGAGAGTAATGTCAGTGGGCACATGTGTGCCATTTGTTTTGCACATGATACAGTACAGTAGTACACTAGTTCCCTTATACACATCAGCTGCACATCATGTCTGTATATATATCATGATGACAGATACATACCACTTGCACACCTTATGTGTGCATGAAGTAACAGCGTACAGAACAGTCATATGTACATAGCAGGAGTTAACTCTAATCTCACCCTTACCTCTCTTCAAACGTCAACTCAAACTGTACTTCCAAAACCACTGGCTTTGTTCTTCTTGGAGTCCAGGCTAACGTCCCTCTCCCTACCCTCTCTTCACCTTTAACCCCTCATTGTGCATAGAAACTAGCTTCTACCCTGTTTCTTTCACCTTGATGTCCTTCTATGCTCTGACCTACTTCTCCCATCCCTCCCACCTCCTCTTGACTGTCTTCCTTCTTTTCCTCACTTCCCTTCTTGACTCCTGCCTCTTCCATATCATTGTATCTGTCATACTCCTTCTACTTCTCTACCCTTCTGAGCCCTAACTATTATGTATATGGCTTTTGCCTTATTGCATAACCATTATGCTTTAGGTAGGATTGCTTTGAAACCAACGGTACATTGTGTATGACTCTAAACTGTTTGACTTCCTTACATGTATGTTGATTTAATTAACAGGCTGGTGTACAATTCTATTATGGTGGCTGTCTGTATTAACAACTTGTCTGTCTGCCTTTATTACGTTATGTGTGGAGCTTTTCTCCACAGGCCTCTACTGAAAATGAACTTATATCCAGCTAGACTATCTGGGTCAACAAATGTAAAAGTAATAACAATAAATGAATATGGCATCTTACCTGCACGCTCGCTGTCTTGCTGCTGTGTGGATCCAACCTCCATCAGGATGCATGATTGTTGCTGTTGTTCTGGGGCTGGATCCACAACACTTAGCAGTAGCCCCTCCTGTCTGGTGAGGGGGGGATGTGTGGCCACCCCCCCACCTGTGGCAACCTGTTGCCTGCAGATATCTGCAGCACGCTGGCGGACATTTCTTATCAAATCACTGCAGTGATGTCTCACCTGCTCATGTGTCCTATCATGCATGCCAACATCATTTATCCTGCTAACGAGGTTTTGCCACAGTGCAGACCTCTCCTGCTGATTCTGGGTGGTGCGTGAGAACAGGATGGCATAGTCACGCACCAGGCTCTGGTGGATCACGTCATCCTCTGCAGCAGAGTAGGCAGGATTCCTTTTTGGTGCCATGTCTATCTGGAAAGGTACACAAACAGGTTATCAGCATAGTATCTCAACAATACATGGTACACATTCTATACAGGGAGTGTTAACTTCTACTTATTACTGCTTGGTTAAAACCTGATTACAGTGTAGCTATCATTCTATGTCATTTGTACTAAGTACTTGGCCTTCAGACCGGTTGTTTTACATTAGGGAGGTTGGTGGCAAGCACTGTGGTGGCAGGACACATATCTTTCATCCATTGAAGTTGGGAACTGCTGATTGTGGGCCCAGTGTACAAGTGTATTACTTCTGGTATGGGCAGTTGGCCTTCAGGCCAGTTATTTAACATTAACGAGGTTTGTGGTCTGCACTCGTGTGTGACAATAGGCTGTACTCTGCCATTCATAGCTGGGGACATCTGGTTTCAGGTTTATAGTGCCTGCATATCTGAGCTGTATCTTACTGACATTGCTACACCTTGTTTGTTGTAGCAAACACTACATCCAGGCCTCCTGGATCTACCTTTGTTTATATGCTTGTTATCTGTTAGCTTGTTATTTCACTGGTATGCTACTTCCACATAGTACACATCTTCTCAACACATCTGTGACTCACTACTGATATCTGCATTGCTTGCTGTATGCACTTCCATGTTACACATGACAGCAAGTGACTGCTTGTCATTGTTGCATTTACTTAATTGTGACACATTGCACTTAGGTTACCTGGCATTTGCTCACTGACACTTTAATATCAGTCAGCAGTTGTAGGTAATGTCAGTACACCCTCACTCCCCACTGGACCTTGTTTTCAATCATTAGTGATTACAGAGTTCACAATAGTATTCTAGCATGTCCAGAGGTCAGTTGTCAGTTCCCTCCCCAGTCCAGCTGGTGAGTGTGGTACTCCAGAGACAATGTTAGAACAGATGCATGTACACAGACAACCCCCTCCTCCTAACAACAAATTCAAACTCATGTGAGTGATGCAACCATATACCAGACTGGAGGCTAGGCTCTGTCTACTCAATACCGCCATAACCAGTCAGGTGGCAAAGGGGATCACTCACTACACTTCCAGTCTCATGTAGACCTACCACAACAGCGGACCTAACACATGATCACACATGATCATACTTGTAGGCTCAGACCACAGCTCTGCCTATGCAGCAGAGACCTCCTAAGCAGACATCCAGGCAACCACTACCACATAAACGAACATGTGCAACACATATCACACAAAGCCAATGTGCTGAACACTCACAGCCATTAACAGTTAACAACACACCTCATACACCTGTACTAGGTGCCTCTATCATCAGGCACACTCACATCACGTTCACCAGGCTTAACGAGGTGAGGGTCACGGTGTGCAGCCTGTCAGGCACTATGACCTGCCACATAACACAAACACTCAGGTAACCCCAAGGCAGGTACAGGTATCACTCAGTCAATGTCCATGCTGCTGTGAATGGCCTGACACATTCCTCCCTGGACTACATGACATGAGACATTACAGAGCTCTCTGAGCACGTAGCCTGAGACAGTTTGACCCTGACCTTGAGTAGCATCCTACCCTCACCTAGAACGATGCCACAATATCAAGGCACAATGATCCCTTCCAACAATTGACTGACATACTGGTGTCATTCACAGGTGTACCAATGCCTGCCATCTTGGGGTGGTATGCTTTGCTAGGGACAGCTTGCACCTGTCACCACAGTCCTATTGACATTTGGCGGAGCCTCCTGCTACACCCATAGTGCCTGTAATAGGCAAGGCTCATAAGGCAAACCCACATCCATTTGTATCACAAAGGTTGAGGAAGTAAGAGTGATGCTACTCAACACTGGACGTCTAGACCCAAGGATGCACGCACTCAAAACCCTACCTAGCATTCTGGACATCGATATCTGTGCAGTAACATGAACCTGTTTCAGGTTTCACAGGAGCACACCAGTACTACCACGTTATAGCTGTTACCATTCTTGTCGGCCCCAACACTTGAACAAGGGAGGGGGAGTATCAGTATTCAATGCAGATTCCCATGCCTCCACATTGGTGGCACAGTACAACATAGGTGTTAGGCCATTGAGTACAGAACACGTAGTTGGGGACCTGGGGAAGAAACATGGTAGCGGTCTGTCATTTGTCTACCACATGGCCAACGTGGATTGACAGACATGTTATATAGCCCAGCTAATCATGAGTGATTCACATGTATGGCAGGGGAGGTCATTGTGCCTCTTTACTCATCCATCATCAGGCCTATAATTGCGTACAATGCACCTTTTGGGATGTACCTAACCAGACACCTACAGCAACTGGTACAGGACAACAGTACATCATCAAGGGGATGCAATGGCTCACACAGATGTCATATGCTGCCCAGGTAAAGTGAATCCAGCTGGATTCAGTGGCATACTGCCTGTTCAGAGGCAATCTGTGCGTGCCATATACAGCCATGTCCTACCTAGCAGTAATGAACGTGATGCACCTCAGGCAATCAGAGTCCCATACAGCCACATGCTCAGGAGAGCTGGACCTCAGCACTGACATACATGGACATGCTGGAGGGCATATTCCTAACTGAGAGGCTCCCTTCACTCTGTAATGAGCTCACACTACTGGTTAGGCAGAGTCCCTCATTGACTCTCTTCCATAGGAATCTGGATGAGTGGATGGAGATCATAGTTGTACCCCAGGTACCACTTCTATGTCACTGTTAGACAGAGGCACAGTATACTAAAGTCGGACAAGGGCATAGCAGCATAACTTGTAATTGGGTGGCAAAAGACAAACACATTCTACTAGGCTTACCAATGCCCTAGGGCAAATAGCCTAGTATGAACCTATGAACTGTTCATTCTCAACTGTTCGAGCTCATTACAGAGTGAAGGGAGCCTCTCGGTTAGGAATATGCCCCTCCAGCATGTCCATGTATGTTCTATTCAGTCACTTACCGCTTGCTCAGAGGTGACCTTTGCCTAACATACAAGGCCATGTCAAACCCAGATTTGATGAATATGCTTCACCTCAAAGAATCTAGATCCATCAGAGCCACAAGGGCGGGAGACTTAAACCTCGACACGGCTATTAATAGGACGTGCTGGAGAGATAGATTCATCACCCAAAGACTCCCTATGCTGTGGAATAAAATCCCGGTATATGTGAGGCAGAGCACCTCGCTGGCCTTGTTCAAGAGAAATCTTGACCAATGGATGGGAGATCGCAGATATACCCCAGGGATTACCTCAGTGTCACTGCTCAACAGAGGCACAGCAAAATAATGGGTATAGTTCCCCATACTAAAGGGGTGGCGTAAGCCACAAAACGATGGGCTAGGCTTGTAAATGCCCTCGGGCAGATAGCCTAGTATGAACCTATGAACATGTGTGTACTGCTATAGTACTTCTGCCATATGTTGCATGTGTGTGTGTTGTGGGGGATGCACAGGTAATGGCCAGATACTTCTGCACAGGTGACACGTCTGACACATTCTGGGTGTTCATCCATACATACTGGATGTGTGCTGCCATCCAACCCTGTGATGTGGACACACATTACTCAGCCTGGATATACATATCCGAACAACACCACAAGCACAGTACACTACCTTGCTATGTATGCATGTAATTACACAGTTATTCAGTAGTTATGACAGTGATGCTATCCATGCAGCCCACTGGGCCAGTGGAAGCCACAACACACACCGCCAGCACCTTTGCATATGCTTACCACAGACATCCCACATACTGCATGTACTGTGCACACAGATATCTAACCCAGAACAACTGCACACCACTTATTAATCCTGTCCAGTGGACTACAGATACAGGCATATTGTATAACAATAGTAGGAGGCTACTGCAGCACAGGGCAGATTCACATGACGGGAAGGCATCTGTTGTCTGCAGTGTTAAGATGCTTCACATTCACCAAATGCACAGATATTGGCAACATTGTTGCAGACAGTTTAGGTGCAGGTACCCCCCCCCATTGTCCTACACATGTGTTATTAGTTATCCCAGATGACTGTAACCTCCCTATCCTCTCACATGTCCAGGTGAGAGCCACCCTCATCATTGCAGAACACATATCATCACTGTTACGAAATGGTATCCCTGGATGTGTGCTACATTCACCCCTGGGGGACATACATAGCACCACATGACAGACTGATATTAATCCCTGGCCATACTACAGGATATGTACCTGAACAGTGCCATACATACACAGTGGTCCCACACCAATGAGGAGGAACCTCTACTGACCCTGGGAACTACTGCATCATATGCACAACTGGCCTTGTGTTCTAAGCTATGGAAGTGTTAGTTATGGCCCACATGTACAACAATATTACATATGTTTATATTTCATGACTATGTACACACAACCTATCTCATGGACATACCTATAGATAGTGAACTATGATACATTTGGAGGTGTCACAGTATACACAGGATTAACCTGCTACTTTGCATTACCTGTGTTTGTGGCAGCTGTTGCTGTGCCAGTGGTGCTGCTTGCTGCTTGCTGCTTGCTGCTGCTTTTGCTGCTGTCAGTCCTAATATTTGTTTGGTTGTTTTCAGTCCTACTATTTGTTTGGTTGTTTTCTCTGTCTCTCTCTCTCTTTCTCGGTAGTGTTTGTGCAACGAATGTATTGCGTGAGTGTAGTGTGGGTACTCAATGCTTTTGTAGGTATCTGCATAGGTCCATGTGATGGCCTCTGCACCAATTGTAAGGCAGCATTTGCTAATTGCATGCAGCTGGGTGTGTACTGATTGCATGTCTCACTGTGATTTCAGGACACTGCTATAAAAGGGTATGTGAGATAGGCGTTGCCCTTTCAGATTGTAGGGCGTGGACCATGCTGGTATGCTGTTGACAGTGTTTTGTGAGTGTGAAGGTTAGTACATCTCCCATGCTTCATGCTGTGTTGTAGATTCAGGTTGCTGCATTTATCTTGCCTGTTCCCTGTAGTGAGTGTGTATGCATACTGACACCTACAACTATATGTCATATGTATTGCTATATAAATATATATTTATCTGTGTACATATACATACTTTCATATATGTACATTAGCTGACATTATTGGGTACAAGCTAACAATTAGCAGGGCTGTTTCTGTTAACACTACACTAGTATGGGAATCCAGTAATTGGGACTATAAAAGTCTGCATGACATGCTTTGGGTAGTAGACATACTATATTGCCTTTATCTTCATTCCTACTATTACATGTTCCACTTATTTAGCACTATATTCCTGTATGAGAGTCATGGCTTAGTGGTAGGTCATACAGACTAGTGTTACAATGGTCTTGTGGTAGGGCCTACTAGTATGCTCATATTCTGCTTTTGAGTTGAGTATAGGGCCTATCAATCAAAGTGCTGGAGGCACCTTTAAGCAGTTAAAGGGGTTAGTAGGTCTCACAGGAGCCAGGCTGTGTTGCAGATTCTGGTTGCTGCATATATCTTCACTGTTTCCTGTAGTGAGTGTGTATGGCTACTGAGACCTACAACTATATTTCATATGTATTAATATATATTTATATATATGTATGTGTAGATATACATACCTTCACATATGTACATTACCTTACGTTACTATGTACAAGCTAACAGGTAGCAGGGCTGTTTCTGTTCACACTGAACTAGTATGGGAATCCAGTAATTTGGCCATTAAAACTCTACCTGACATGCTTTGGATAGTACATCTCCTATATTGCCTTTATACTGATTCCTACTATTACATGTTATATTTATTGTAGCACTGTGTTCTTGTGAAGCAGGCATGGCTTAGTGGTAGGTCATACAGACTAATGTTACCAAGGTCCTGGGTTCGAGACTGACAGTGACAGTGGGAATTTTTTTTCTTTGCAAACTTTCAAACTGAGTACAGGACCTGTCAATCAAAGTGCTGAGGCCACCTTTAAGCAGTTAGAAGGGTAAGTAGGTCACACAGGGGTCAGGCTGTGTTGCAGATTCAGGTTGCTGTAATTATGTTCACTGTTTCCTGTAGTGAGTGTGTATGGCTACTGAGACCTACAACTATATTTCATATGTATTAATATATATTTATATATATGTATGTGTAGATATACATACCTTCACATATGTACATTACCTTACGTTATTATGTACAAGCTAACAGGTAGCAGGGCTGTTTCTGTTCACACTGAACTAGTATGGGAATCCAGTAATTTGGCCATTAAAACTCTACCTGACATGCTTTGGATAGTACATCTCCTATATTGCCTTTATACTGATTCCTACTATTACATGTTATATTTATTTTAGCACTGTGTTCTTGTAAAGCAGGCATGGCTTAGTGGTAGGTCATACAGACTAATGTTACCAAGGTCCTGGGTTCCAGACTGACCGTGGGTATTTATTTTTCTTTCCAGACTTTCAAAATGAGTACAGGACCCGTCAATCAAAGTGCCATAAAGGCACTTTTAAGCACTTAAAACCAGGTCTGCGCTCGTTTGTGCGGAGCTCACGCATGCGCACTGGCGGTGAGCTCCGCTAACACAAGCGCACACCCGCGCTAATTTCTTTGAAAGAAAAGAAAAAGGGGTGACAGGAAAGTGGTGAAAAGGGGTCACAAAGAGGGTAAGACAGTAGGGAAACAAGCGTGGGATTTGCAGGAGGGATGTAGGTAAGGCCCATAGATGCCCATGTCTTTGGCAGCAACAGCTGTGCATTTCCATGTATTTTGGTGAGACATTGGAAACCTTTCACCCCTGAGAGAGGTGTCAGGACAACATTAATATTTGTTGTAGAGCCAATTGTAATTAACTGTTTCAATGTCAAGCAGACATGTGTGCGACATGGACAGCTATGTATGGGGCGTAATTTTTTGTGGGTACAGAGTGCCCTTTTTTTTTTTTCAGGTGAGAGTGGTATGTCAGGTGAAGGAAGTCGGTATAGCTGGGGAGGTAGGTTGGGTAGGTTAACAGACAAGACAGACAAGATGCATACAGGGGCGGTGTATGACACACGTGGGGGTTACACAATTGACGGGGACGGAGGTTGGGATTTCCAAGATGCATGAGCCCACAGATGGCAACAGTGGAACTGATATCCCCACCCATAGGCAGTTGCCACTGTTCCTTCACAGCCCAGGATGGGGCTGTGCTGGGGGCTGTGTAGGCGGGGCAACGGCCGGGGCCATTAGCTGTGCCACACGAGCCTCAAGCTGGCGTAGGGGCCCAAGAACAGTGTCTTGGATCTCCCTTCGCACCACAGACCGGACGAACCCCTCCGGCCACACTTGCAGAGGGGGGACCGGCCCAATCCCCTGCAGCGCTTCCACCCGAAGGTGGCACAGGACCACCGGAGGGGGGTCCGGCCTGGGCACTAGTGCCAGGTGCAGGCGCCAGCTGAGGTGGGAGAGGTGGGTCCGCTGGGACCCGCCTTCCCAAGCGTTCTAGGTTTGTGAGTTGTTATGTTAGTTTGGGTTAGTGGCATTTTATTCCATTCAGATTAGTTGTAACAGCATGCATTGGTATTCCCATCAAACAAACACCCAGATATTAACACCATTGAACAAGGGGCATATCAATATCACATGCATTATTTGAACAGAAATACACAGTCAAACAACATGCAGGGTTGATTAATGGCAACAGGCCATCAGATTTGCAGGTATGAACAGGGCACATGCACGAACAGACATGCATATATTTTTAAACGGACAAATGTCCATGATTAATGAAATGTTCACATACCATTATTTAGTGGGTGTTGTTATATGGAATTATAGGGTTGGGCGGAGATAGAAAGTGATGACACATTCATATGTTACACATTGATTTACATTTGTAATAGGTACACAATTAAGTTGAGGCTGATGTTTCAAAATACATTTTATTTGACTGTCAAGCTACACCTGTTACAAATACATCACTATCCTACTTATTTTGAATTTTATCAGATACATCATCCTGCTACACTTTGATGACAGGACAGGGGACAACTATGGCTGTTTAGTCTGTCAGATAATCATTCATTCTATCTGCAAATTGTTTACTGTGAACACCATATACAGCATTTGGCCTAGACATTCCAGATTCTGACACACTGAAATCAGTTTGGGATATTAAGTTGTACTTCCCACATGCATTTAGTTCTGTAGAAACACACTGGGGCTACTATATTCAGGGGTTATTACTACTTTATTTATTCATACATGACCCTTTCTGTCACTCTCACACATCCTGTAACTTCACAGTTCAGGTTGGTACTTCTAGGCTTTGTTCACATGTTAGACTGGTGGTGATTCAAACACTTTCCAACAGCCTCACTTCTGTCATGATTCAGCATTTCAACAGAGGATATATCTCACATATGACTACCTCAGATTCTAAAGCTGTACTCTTGGGACTACTGCAGGTTACACTATATTTAATTCATGGTGGGACATCTGTATTACAGCACTGTTTAATTCTATCAATTATATTTCCAGTTACACTTGCATACTGATGAACTTGTTGCAGCCATACCTGCAGACTTACAATTCCTGCTTGCACATTATATTACTTTTAATCAATACACTGCAGTGTTCTGATACATGCTACAGTACAATATTTATTTACAAGTAATGGGTGGGGTTACTAACCTGCATGGTGGCGCAGCCGCACCAGCCTCTGCCATACATCTCGCGATTCAGAGCGGACACCTGCAGCTGTAATACAAAGAAGTAATATTGGACTACACATCTCCATGGTATCGGCCAGTTGAAATCCTTACATACATAAGCAAAATGTAACTTACTCAGTAGTGGGGCGTTGGGCATATCCCGGGCCTCCTGGATCCATTCGGACAACTGGTCTTCCTTGCATCGCTTCAGGTCCGCATGGTGGTGACGGACCTGCTCACCAGTGCGTGGAATGCCAGTAGCACTGGTCAGATCACGAGCCAACTGGTCCCATGCCTCTGCCCTATACGCTCCCCATGAGACCTGGCCCTGCATGAGTTGGGCCTCGTGATGATGGACAAGGAGCCAGACCATGTATCTGGACTCCTCAACGCCCCAATGCTGTGCTCGAAAGCAACGTCCCTCACCTACTCCACTCATTCTAACTGCAGGTCTGTTCTACAATCATTTCTGCTGTGTATTCCCGCCTATGGGGCTTATATATGCCGCTTTTCCCGCACATTTCTCTGATTGGCCGTTTTGGAATTGTATCTACTTCACTGAAAATGCTTTCTCATGCTCCATTCTGGATTTTATCCCATATATATGCTATTTCTGCATTTCATGGTATTGCTGTCATGGCTTAGTGGTGAAGTACCTTGACTCTAGTGCATGGTATCCTGGGTTCGACTCTGGCAACTGACTTTTGATTTTCCTGAGAGAAATGAGTTGAGGACCTGTCAATCAAACATGCCAAAAGCACTTTTAAGCATTTAAAACCAGGTCTGCGCTCGTTTGCGCGGAGGTAACGCATGCGCACTGGCAGTTAGCTTGTGGGAGCGGCGTGCAAATGGTGTGCGCTGGGATAAACCTTAATTGGCTAGTGACACACATGTTCAGCTAAGCACAGCTAGTTGCAAACGGTTTCAGCCTATTAAACTGGTGCTTAGCAATGGGCATACAGTTTGCAGCTTTTTAAACACTACTCAGCTACGGGCATTCCGTCTCACAGCAGCTTAGCTATCAGTACATTTCTGACTATTTTTATTATTGTGTTACTTCGGAATATATGCTCCATTTCATTCCATTTTACAAAAGGGAATACATTTACATTTGTACAATACTGTCAGGGGGCTTTTTCGTGCTTATTTACAAAAAAAAAGTTGTTGTGGGGGCTCGAACCCTGCCTGCCTACTCTTAGGCCGGCAACTCTACCGCTAAGCTATTACTTCTTGGCTTACTTTGCATATTTAGTTCTTATATCCTTTTCCACTGACTGCTAACTGTGATTGCGCTAGTAGCACACCCGCGCACACGAGCGCACACAGTAGCAAACATTTACGGGGTTTAAAAAAAAAAAAAGGTTTTAATTTAATTTTATAACATCTCTTCACTTTATACAGTGATGGTCTATCGGGGCATGTGTTGTGTGTTTATTCACATTTCCATGGCCTCTCTCGTGGCTGTTTACTTTCAGCCATTCTAGTCTTCCGGGGGCGTGTCCGCTTGCAGGGCTTAGCCTACAGACACGCCCCCTACTCTCTTACACGGACCGTGTAAGAGTTACTAGTGTGATTCAGCATGCCTCATGCACCTCATGCATATGCATGACATGCTGACATCACACAGTTTCACTGCAGCCTCCGTGTAAGAGTTATAACTCTTACACGGAGGCTTCCTGAATTTGGCCCTATATCCCTAAATGTATTTATTTATTTATTTATTTCAGTTTCATTACTGGTGAGGTCCACTGGGCTTGGGGGCCCGTTTTCAGTGGAGGCCCAGGGAGAAAAGCTCCACATTAACAACAATTCAATTACAAAAAAGGGTTTAGATGCAGATATCATTACAATTTACAGTTTTGTACAAAAATAGACTACAAAACAAATATCAGCTTGTTCACAGCAAAAAGTATTAACAATTTCAGTTGAATTCAATGGGAAAAAGATTGCCATATGTATAAAAAGCAAAGAAAAAGGTAAAGAAGAGAAATTAAAACATTAAAAACTTTAACTGTTTAGAAGCTTATGCAATTGGTATTTTAGATGCGGAGAGGAAGGTAAGGAGGTTTGCCAGGGTGGCTTAAGCATAAAGAGGAAAAATGCTTTAGTAGCTACTACATTTAGAATTGTAAGTGGGCTTAGAGAATGATTAGGAAGGTAAAGAGGTTTGCCTGGAGAGAAAGGGGAGGATAATTGGACAGGTATTGGTTGAAGGGTACAGTTGCATATCCTATTTAGATAAAGGTGAGAATAAAGTTGGGTTTTGAAGTTGGCTAGGTTGTTGCAGGTTCTTAGGGAGGTGGGAAGGGCATTCCATTTTTTAGCAATGGTGAAGGATAAGAGAAGTTGGCCTGCTGGGTGCTTTCGTTTTTGTACTGTGATCTGGTTTTGGTGAGAAGATCTAAGGGATCTGAGGGGAGTATAGGGTTGAAAAATATTTGAAAGTGCAGGACAGTTAGTAGGATGGAAGAGTAGTTTATGAGCTGTGGAGAGTTGGAGAAAGCTAAGATGATTTGGGAGTTCAAGCCAGTTTAGAGAGTGAAGGGAGGTGCAGTGATGAGAGGAGGATTTGGATTTAGTGACAAATTTAGAGATTTTATTGTAGCATTGTTCCAGTTTGGAGGTAAGGGTAGATGATATGTTAGTGAGCAGGGGGGCACCATATAGCAGAGATGGAAGGAGGAAAGTAGAGGCAAGGGTTAATCTAGTGGAAGGGGACAGAAAGTGGATGTTTCTATATAGTAGGCCAAGTTTTATGTGTGTTTTTTTATGTTTAGTTGAATATGAGTATTGAATTTGAGCTGGTCATCTGTCACTCCAATAAGTTTAGTGGAGGTTACTATTTCAATTGTGGAGTTGTTAAGGCTGGTTATTTGGAAAGAGTTTTTATCAGGAGATGAGGATTTGGAGGGGGAGAAGAGCAGGATCTTGGTTTTGTTGGCATTTAGGGAGAGGTGGTTTTGGAACATCCAGTTTTCTGTGGTAGAAAATGCTGTTTGGGTTAGAGCTTGGAGCTCTGTTAGATTAGGGGCTTGGCAGATCAGAGTGGAATCATCAGCGTATTGCACGATTGTGGTGTTGGGGGTGGCTTTATGAAAGTTGTTAATAAAGATATTGAAAAGTAATGGGCCAAGAATGGAACCTTGGGGTACTCTGGTAGGGGTAGGAAGGAAGGTAGATGTAGCTTGGCCCCACTTCACAGCTTGGGACCTGTTTGAAAGGTAGCTGGAGAACCAGCAGAGAGCTTTTTGGCTCAGGTTGAGGTCAGAGAGGTGGTTTAGAGGGAGGGAGTGGGAGATGGTGTCAAAGGCTTTGGATAGGTCTAGTAGAACAGATGACACTAAGTTACCGGAATCTCATGCAGAGTTCACAGAATGAAGGAAGGAGAGAAGGGCAGTGTTGGTGTTGTGTCCAGGGTGGAAGCTGTGCTGGGTTGGGGAGAGTAGTTGGTGTTCAGTAAGGAAAGACATGAGCTGTAGGTGGATACATTTTTTTAGGATTTTGGATATAGGGGAGAGGATGGCAATGGGACGGAAATTGGAGATGTTACAATTTTTGCCTCCTTTGTGAAGTGGAAGAATGAAAGCAGAATGCCAGAGTTTGGGTACATAGGATTCGAGTAGGGACCTGTTTATTAGGATGCTGATGGGAAATGCTATGGAGTCAGAAGCTATCTTTAGGAAGGAGGAAGGAATGTTATCAGTGGCATTGGAGCAAGGCTTTAGTTTATAGAGCAGTTTCTTTATTAGGTTGGTGGGAACTGATTTGAGGTTGAAAATCTGTGGGGCTAAAAAGGGAGAGGAAGGTAGATTTTGGGGGGTGGGGTTGCTGTTAGTGAAAGTCTTGGTTAGTTCGGCGATAGAGGAGGTGAAGAAGGAATTGAATAGTGAGGCAATTTCTGTGTCAGATTTGCTGGTGTCAGGACAGGGATTATTTTTTGTGCCTGGTGTAAGGAGGGAGTTAGTGGAGTTACAGAACTGTTTGGGATTTCTAGTGTGATTTTCCTGTAGTTTGATGTAGTAGGATTTTTTATCTGTAACGACTAGTTTTTTGGTGAGATTTCTTAGTTGTTTAAACTTAAGGAACATTTCAGGTTGTTTGTGTTTAAGGTAGGCTTTCCAGGTTTTATCCCTTTGAAGCATAATCTTTTTAGTGTCATTGGTGAGCCAAGGGGTGGTTTTAGTTTTGATTATTTTTCGTCTTATTGGGGCTTGGGAGTTAAGGATAGTTAAGAATGTGGAGTTGAAATACTCAACAGCTTTGTCTAGAGGCAAAGTTTTTAGGGGGTTTCAGTTAGTTAGCTTCAGGGAGTTTGAGAAAGTAGTTTGATTAAAGTTAGTTAGGTTACGCGTTTGAATAATATGGGGAGAGGGAGGTGAGGAGGGAGTGGCTCGAATGGAGAAGGCAGGGAGGTGGTCTCCTAAAGGGTCAGGATTGACACCAGATTGTATGACTTTGTTAGGATGTGATACTAGTATCCAGTCAAGTATGGAGCCAGGGGGGTTAGTTTTGTTAGGTCTGGTAATTGAGTTTGTAAGTTGAGTGAAGTTGAATAGATTGATAGCATTTGAGGGATTAGGGTTGCTGATTTTTCCCCAGTCAATGTTTACATCTCCCATAATGAAGGTTTCTAGTTTGATGTTAGAAGAGGACCATGAGAGGACGTCTTCTAAAGTATTGGTATTGTTACCAGGAGGAATGTAGAGGGAAATAATACAGATGCTTTTGTGGTTGTTTATTTTTAGTATACCAATAACTAGTTCAGCATTATTACAAGAGGGGATGGTGTTGGGGTAAGGGGTCATAGTTAGGAGGTTAAAGTAGATTAAGGCAACTCCACCTCCTCTTCTATTAGTACGATCAGATCGGAGAGAATGAAATCCTGGAGGTAGGAATTCAGTGTCATTAATGTGTGGTTTTAGCCCAGTTTCAGAGATGGCTGCTATGTCTGGGGAGTTATGGGAGAGCCAGGCATGGAAGAGTGTTAATTTATTTTTTAAACTTTGTGCATTGATTGTGAGGAATTTGAGGTTTTTATGAGTAGTTTTATTTTTGGAGCAAGACTGATTAGTAGGAGAGCAGTTTGGGCCTGGATTGGGGTGTATGTCACCAGCTAAATGAAGACTGGTAAAGTTGTGGATACGTTTATTTGATTTTTGTTTAGGTAGATAATGTTGGTAGTGAGTTGGTTAACTTTGTAGTTGTTGTTAGTGATTAGAAAAAGTTTTATTTTTAAGAGAAGGAGCGGGTCGGAGGGAACTAAAGATGCAGAGATGTTGTGGAAATGTGATGTGTAATGGTGCTGGGGAGAAAAAGGGGGAGAGGGAATATGAGAGTTAGTATAGGAGGTTAAATGGTATAGTGCTAGTAGAAGTAAGATGAAGGGAGAGTAGAGAAGTACTTTGGAAGGAAGGCTGAGCATGGTAATGGGAGATAGTTAATGATTAAAAGAGTAGGGTGATATGAGATTGTGTGTTGGGGATGTGGTATGGAGAAGTACCGGGTGGAAAAGTGGGAGGGTGGAGGGTGTATCCTGATAGGCTGGAGAGTAGGGAGGGTCTAATAGTGATGAGTGTCCTGAGTGGTTGAAGAGGGGGGAGGGAATATGGAGTTAGGGATAAATCTAGGACCACTGGGGGCAGGTGAAAATTGGGGTCAGAGTAGGGGAGCAGAGTGAGCCCGTAGGGCGAACGGAGCAGGAAGAGCCAGGAAGGCGGGAAGGCCCAGACACAATCAGTGACCTGAGACAGGAGAAGGAGCAATACTGCAGGGGTGCAGGTAAATGAATTACAAACTTTCTTTGTACTAAAAACTCTTAGTGTCCTAAATTACTGGGGAAAAACCTTCTAGTAAGCAAGTATATGTGTAAGGAGAGATAAACAGTACAGCTGTCTTGGTGAGGGACAGCGACACTTACTAAAGCAGGTATATGTGTGAGGGGAGGTAAAAAATATGTTTATAAAATATAGCTTTCTTGAAATGAATTACGGGGCTTTAAATTATAGGGAGTATGCTGCCACCTGGTGGAGAAAGGAGGGAGGTGCACTGTCAGGAGAAGGGGTTCCACTTAAAAGTTCAGTAGATAAAAGTTAGATAGAGGTAAGTATGTGGAGTAAAGTGTGAGACAGTAAGCCAAAGGATGGGGTGGGTGGCGGGGGGGGGCCTGTACAGAGACCACTGGTAGGCTGCTTTCACACATACTGAGGTAGAGATGCTGCTCAAGTTAAAGTAGATGCTAGTAAAACATATTGTAGGACAAAGTACATACACTGAGTCTCTTTTGGAGATAGGGTCCCAGTAAACTTGATATAGATCAAGCAGACTGCCAACCGCCGTCTTCTCTGAAAGGAAGGATATTCTGTTTTGTACTGGAGAAGGGGAATAACACCTTGGGGAGCGGCTGAAAAGAAGAGTGAGAAAAAACAAAATGTTAGAAAAATGGGGTAGGGGGAAAAAGGGGAGAATGAGAGAGCAGAAGTACAGAATGCAGAGTAAAGGAGGGAGTTTATAGTGTGGAGAGAAGTGGAAGAGAGGGGAAGATAAATAGTAAAGTGGAAGCAACAGTGTAGTAGAGAGTCAGTAGGTTATGATAAGCTTTACTTAGCACTTTGATAAACAAACAAAAAGATATTTAACAGGTATACATGTGTATTACAGCAAAACAGAGACTGTGTTAGATATTCAAATATCAGTAGTTATAGCAAAAAATATTCCTAGGAGTGAGAAGGATAACTCAAAAACAGTAGCTATAATACAAGGAAGAACAGTTTGTACATTCAGTTAGTTGCTTGATGACGTTTTGTAGAGGCAAGCCTTAGTATATAGCAATATTTAAATACATGTACAAACTATTATTATCGCCAATTAGTTATGATCAAATACCTTTTCATTTCTTATACCTCCTTACTCTCCCTTCTTCACTTACTTCTTTACTTCTATCAAATTCTCTTCCATGATTTTCTGTCTAGATATACCATAAGCCTGTTTTCCCTCACTTTGTATTGCAACTGATGTTTGTATTAGGCTAACTTACCTTTAATTTCTCAACAAACGGTCTAAATTTCTGTACATATTAACTGATTGTCATCTAACTTGTATCGATTGTTAACCAATGTTTTTATATCATGTCTAATTTGTTATAATTCTTTAAACTGCAGATGTTTTTGCTTTGTTTTTGAAAAATTTAAAATTATTGTTCTTAAAATGTTTTGTAAAAATTTTGAACCTTTCTCCTGGGCCTCTACTGAAAATGGTCTTCTCCTCAGATTGACATTCCTGGTAATCAAATATCAATAAATAAATAAATATGATATGGAAATGTTTGCTTTATTTACCATATTTCTAAGTTTCTCTGGTCACATGCCCTATCTAGTTACCAGCAATGTATCGAGATTGTAAGTTTGGCAGCCACTCCATGTGGCATGCATGATTGTTACCAGCATTGCTATTTAATTGTCCTTAACTCTTTTATGAACTGACAATATAGCACATGATACTTATTATTGTTATGGGGAGGTTGCATTGTAAGCTGGAGTTGATAGAGGTGTCTATGGGGTCTCTGAGGTGGCTGTAAGAAGACCCTGCATAAATAAAACACCAACAGAACACCCCACTATCAGTGCTTCTTCTGTTGCCACTATCCCCAGCACCATAACTGCTATATCTGGTAATGTGAGAATCAACCACTCTGTTCTCTGGGCATACAATTCCATGCAATAAATCAGGAAAGGATGTTCAGCATGCAAGCAAACTGATACAGAATCAAGTGAAAGATCCATTACAAACATAACATGCACCTTGTATGCTAGCTGAACTATAACAAAACCATTAAAGTTCTGGACAGGAAAATGAGAACTAGAGTTAATATCTGGTCTTCCCCTAAAATCACCCAACTAATCTACAGGGGAGGCAGGCAAGAAAAAGGCTATACCATAGGTGGATATCACAGGTAACAGTATATGCAGTATAGGTCATGCAAGTGAGAACTAATAAATGCCCCTGAAACTTCACACCAGGCAAAAAATTAAAAAGAACCATGCCAGTGGAGACTGCGGTTATACAACCTCACCACCTGTAGTTATGCCTAATGAGGAAGGTATCAAAACCAACATATCCATAGCGTGTTATGAAGTATCGTATTACCATTTCATGGCAGGGTTAGACTGCCCTACCTTCACCTTGCTGGCCTGCTGCCACATAGAGCAGTAATGTCAGTTATATGCAGCTTCCCCAAGTCTAAAGCATAGTGAAAACAGGAAAAGGTGTGTGTGTGTGTGTGTGTGTGTGTGTGTGTGTGTGTGTGTGTGTGCACGCTCATATGTGTTAAATCAATATCAGAAGTTGACACACTCCTTTATTTTTTTTTCTGTGCTTTGCTACAAGCTCTTCCCTCTGCCCGTTTTTCTGTTGTTTTTTTTTTTAAGTTTGTCTTCCAGCTGTCCAGTTTGCTATGGTTTCAATTTATGATTTTAAGACTGTATGACTAATCAAAATAATTACTTCTTAACATTGTGGAATGTGACATGCCAGGATGTAGACAATAAATCAAAATGTATTATTGATGTTTTACAGAATAATCAAGTCCAGGTGGTTATTTTTGCAGGAATTGAAATTAAAAAAGCACAGCATTCAGAACTCCTTCATATTGCCAATAGTAAGGCATTTTTAATTCAGCAAAAGAGACCAATATGGTAGTGACATTGGAAATTCGCATTCAAATGGTCATTAGTGAAAAAAATCTGTAATGTTCCAGGAAAATGAGTGGAGAAGAAAGTTTAATATGCATCAGAAAAATTGTTGATAGGTAATTTCTGTAGCTTAAGCAATGATGACAGGAAACCTCAAAAGGGCATGCGCTGTTCCGAATGGGGAACACTGCCTTATGATTGTGAGGAGATTGCATTGTTATATTCGAATAAGTCCTTGATAATCTACGCTCAGACAGAATCCTGCCTCAATGGCTTTAGCAAGTCCTTCCTTGACAGTCTGTGTGCTGTGTGCAGGATTTTACAGCCCATGCAATGGAGCAACATTTACAGTAGACAGCGGTGGAATATGAAGATGACTTCACTGTTGGCTGGTGGCTGCAAAGTTGCCAGCTTGAATAACAAAACTGAGATTGAGATAGCCTCACTTATCTTAACATAGGCCTTATTTTTACAAGGAAAAGGAAACAGGACTACTCTCACTTGGTACTTTGACCTTTGACCCTCTGCTATTTGAATTCCTATTCAAACAGGTATGAAACTGTGTTAGGAAATAGTGCTATTATTCAGCAGATTAAGAAAGCATCTCAATACAATCCTTTTATGAGATTTTCAAACACTTGTAATGCAGACCTCTGAGGCTTTTGGGAAGTCTAGGAAATGAAATACAGAGGCTAGATGTCTTAGGTTGGAAGGAAAGATAGTTACACTGAACAATGAATAAAAAAGAGGAGAATATAGGGATAGAGATGTGATATGACAACAAAAAACTGCAGCAAAAAGTAATATCCTGAAGTACCGAGAGCTACATTGTTTTTGTTTTTCTCTTGATTTGTTGGTCTAAGGGTATTATATATCAAGTACTTGCATCAGCTTATGGGAGAGAAGGGAAACTTAAGCAATACAGATGTGGTTTGCAATAGAGACTAGTGTGGCACAGTATGACCACTGGAAGTAAACTAAATTATAAGAGATTTATCACATAACCCCCATCTTCCTCTACAACCTCCTCTCACCTTGAACTCATGTGCAGACCAATCTGTGTAGCTATGCATATACTAAAACTTTTACTTTTTTCCTCTATTCTAAGTTTGATTTGGAGTACTAATGGCAATTAATGTTACAGCAACATTTGACTTCTTGTTACTTGTAAACTGTGTCTGTAATGTAGTTATATTTACTATATAATATCTCCCAATAACATTTAGTAAGCCTGTTTCCATTGTACTCTGCTACTAAATAGAGCCATTCTAATTATTGCCCCACCCTAGTAAACAAACAAACAAGCTAACTAACTAAATAAATAAGTAAATGTGCCAATGATATACAACCTCGACTAATGGAGGTAGACCCATTTTTGTACAGTCAGTGCACATCCTGTAGTTTTCTCCAAAAGATATGTGCAGGATAAATAGGCTAAATGCACTGAAATAAAATATCGCAGCTTTCCAAGCTCTGCAGCTAGGTAAGACCCCAGATCCAGATGGTTTTACAGCTAATTTAATATGTCATCTAAAGCAGATCTGGCCTACACAAAACTTTGTCTATGTGATTCTCATGAACTGAAGGAGATCTTCCTGTTCTCAGCTAGACTAGCAGTCATTGTACTTTTTTAAAGCAAAGCAAGATATCTACTCTCTCTAAAGATGACAGGCATATCTCTCCTAACCTTACATACAAAGATCTTTGCAGAAACCCTTGTAGTGCTGTTGAGAGAGCTGCTTACTCAAAGTGATACAGCCAACATCAGAAGGCTTCATAAAGGTGGACAAAAAAGACTTGGTTCCTTCCATCTGTGGTAGAGTATGTGGAAGATGGCACATAAAATCAAAACACCCCTAGTAACATCCTAACTGGATTTTCAAAAGGGCTTTAATCTCTTAGAATAGTCTCTTTTGAACTGTGATACAAACGTTTCATATCAAACAGTACTTCCAAAACTGATTCCAGTCACTGTTAAAGAAGTATCCAGGTCCAGTTGCTTGAGTTCTACATCATTTATGCTGTCTTCATGTACCAAGCACGGTTGCTCTTCCCCACATTTGCTTATATTTGTAGCTGAAACTATTTTTTTTTTGTTGTAGTTGTTAATGTTTTCTTATTACTTATAACATGCAAATGACAAATTTTAGCAATTTTAGTAAAACAAATATAACTATTTACAAAGGTATCTATTATATACTTTACATGAACCTATGAACCTATATACTTTACATTCTGATAATTCTTAATGCGTTATAAAAGAAATGAAAAATAAAGGAAAAATAAAGTCCTTGTTGTTAACAAGGTTGTGGCTGTTTACTTAGTAGTTACTTGAGTTTCATCCAAGTGTTGTGGAAGTGGTATTTCTAGTAGTTTTCATCTTGATTGTTAAGAGTTCATAATGTCAAACATTGGTTGCAGCATTTATGAATTCCTTCATCACTGGAGCTTGTTCATTTTCCAGTTCTTTGTGATTATTTCCCTTACAATGGATAGGATGATCTAAAGAAGAGGGTAATTTACTCTCTTTACATATACAGGTATTGGTGTATTGAATGGGTCTATATTAGATCACTAAACACTTAAAAAACTGAACGGTGATTAATCGACCCTAAGTAAGAGAAAGCTTACAATTTCGAACTGTCAGAACAGCGATTTTTTTTCCTAGGGGAATAATCGCTGTTCCAAATAAAAAAAAACTTTAAACATTACATTAAGTGGGGGGGGGCTGTACCCCCCACACCACTCCCTACTTAAATATACCAACTCCAAGACCGTACTACAGTGCCAAAAATGGCAAAGTAATGAAGCGGCCAACAAATTCTTTCCCAGGGAAAGAATTCACTTAAAAGCCACTTCGACATTTTGCCATTTCAGGTTTTTGAGTTTGACCAAGATGCATTCGAAAGAATGCGTCTTCGGTCTTCTAATAGGGAACCTATTGAATAACATCAATGATTTAGATAAAGTGAATTTATTGTCAAATAACACCTGCAAAAACATTAATATTGTCCCAAAATGATTTAATAACTTCACAATCAAAAAACATATGTTGCCAATCCACTCTAGCATGTTACTTTTTTCTCGTAAATTAATTCTATTCTAAGTGGAGTTATAAGTGTTCTGTGCATAAATTTCCATGTAAAAAATTTCCCAATTAAGGAAGAAGTAGTGTAATTTGAAGATGTTGAGATGTGTTTTATATATTCTTTATTTGGATAACAATTATTTATAGTTTTAAAATACTCCCAATTGCTTTCCTTAAACAGTCTGTCGAATACCTAATAACCCTGTATATCTTTGATAGCAATCCTTTTTCTATTGTTCTCTGATTTAATAGTAAAATTAAAACAATCAATGCATTTTGGTACAGAATTTTTAATTAAAGGTTGCAATAGTTTAACTTTATTTTCAATAGAAAATCTACAATTCTGAACATTTAACCATGAGTCTTTAAATTAAATTTAGTAGATATATATTCTAGGGATTGCATTTTTTCTCCCAGTATCAAATGACTCCAGTATACCAAATTATTCTCCTTAAATTTATTCATTTTGTATATGTCAAAAGTGCATGTACAACCATGCCTTATAATCAGGATTCTTATAAACAAAATTTCTAAAAGTAGTTAATATTAAAGAGAAATATGAAGAATTGATCACAAAGTGTCTATTTTCTAGTATGCAATCTTTAAAAAAACATAAAAAGTTCTTATTTATTATTAAATTTTGCTGGGTGTACGATATTTTATTTGATTCCATATAAATGCTTTCATATATGTCTTTTCATTTAGCATCATAACAGTTATTCAACCATAGGGAAATTGCTTTAATGATAAAGGATAATTAATATAATTCTATGTCAGGCATACCAGTTCCACCCATAGAACAGTCTCTAACATGGTGTTTTAATCTTAACCTAGGTTTATTAGGATACAAAAAAAAATAATAGAGAGTTGAATTCTTTTATAATTTTTTAGAAAAAGATTGTATTATATATAACATTTTAGTTAGAATAATCATCTTTATTAGAGAAAGTCTCTCTTCCATAGAAAAATGACACGTTTCATTTAATGACAAGAGATTTAATAGAAGTTAGACTATTAGCATAATTTTCTTCAGTTGTATTCTTAATATTATCTGTTGAAATTATTCATAAATAGGTATTTTTTTATCTTTTACTACATATTTAGAAAATCTTTTTTTTCATATCAATATTGGTATTTATAAGTAAATTTTTTGTTTTATTCTCATTAAAAGTAAGCCCAGATTTCTTCTGGAAGATTTCTATTGCATTAAATACTACCTTAAGAGAGTTTTTATTATCATTTAAAGTCAAAAGAATGTCATCTGCCAACAATAATACCTTAGAATTTATTTTTAATCAGTATACCTTTGATATTTGTTCTTGATCTTAAGTAGTTTGCAAATGGTTCCATAATTAAAGTAAATAATAGTGGAGATAAAGGGCAGCCTTGTTTTATTCCTTTAGTTATCAAAACAGACTCTGATACAGAGGTACCTATTTTTATGTATGCAAAGGAGTTCTCATAAAGCAAGTTTATAAGTTGTGAAACCTGATTAGAGAAATTATACTCTTGTAGAACCAATAACAAATATTTCCAATTAACTGAGTCAAAACCATAGTTTATGTCCAAACTTAACAGTTTCAATCCATATTTTATTAACAAGAGCTAGTACTCTTTTAATATTATCATAAGTGTTCCTATTTAATATAAATCCAGTTTGATCATTATTAATCATCTTCTTCTTCTTTCGGCTTTTTCCCGGTTAGGGGTCACCACAGCAGATCACCTTGTCCGCACATTGATTGGCAGTGGAGTTTTACAGTGTCGAGTTGCCAGCCCGGCGCCCAACCTTCCACAGAAGGCACACTCACATGCACACCTAGGGCCAATTTAGAGTGTCCAATCCACCTGCAGCATGTCTTTGGGATGTGGGAGGAAACCGGAGCACCCGGAGGAAACCCACGCGACCACAGGGAGGACATGCAGACTCCACACAGAAGGCACCCCAGCCGAGGATCGAACCGGAGAACCTTTGCTGTGAGGCAGCAATGCTAACCACTGCACCACCGTGGTCGCCCATATTGATCATTATTAATCATATATGGTAATATTTGATGTAATCTAGCAGCATGAATAGCCATGAATATTTTATAATCAATGTTTAGAAGTAAAATGTGTCTATAAGAGGAACACTAAGCTGGATTTTTATCCATCTTTAATGCTGGGGAAATAAGTGTGTATTTCCAGGATGCAGGAAATTGAGATACATATTTGACTATTAAAAACTTTATGACAAATATGTAAAGCTTCTTTAGGTAATATTTATAAAGTTCTGATATTGTGCCATCATTGCCAGGTGCTTTGTTAGGTTTTAGTTTGTTAATTTGACTTGTAAGTTCAGATATCAATATAGACTTACCTATCAATTTCTTTTGTTCCTCTCTCTCAACCTGTTTGTAGTACATTTTTTTAATACAAATGTTTACATTTTTTCTAAGAAACCCATTTCTGGGTTATACTGATTGATTTTATTAAAATAATTTCTGAATATTTTTAAAAAATCCTCAATTTCGGTTACCTTTTTCTTATTTTCAGAAGAATACAACTCTCCAATATGATTAATAAGCATTTTTCTCCCAGTTCTCTTAATAAGCACATAACACTGAATGATGTTTGCTGACCTTTATTAAACTTCTATAAACATAACTTTGTTAACCCAAATTTATTAATTACAACTGAAACATAGCACAGCTGAATTTAATCACAGCATAAACATCCATGTAATGTTAATCAGGACAGCATGACCTCACTCATCCTGACCAAGTATGCAGCGTCTATACCTCCACTCACTTACTTTACTTATGAAGCAGCGTCCCACCACTCACTCCATTTACACTTATTGCATTAAACATCCAACCAATAAGCACCATCCTTACCTCCACTTGCTTATTTTATTTATCAAGCAGCCTCCAACTGCTCACTTTCCTTTCCCAATTCATTAAACTGAATATCCAACACCAGAGGGGGAACAGAACAGTGTAAGGTTGTCCCTCGGGTAGCAAGTTCATGCCAAAATGTGATTTCCTATTCAGTTACACATGCATAAACCCCTTAACCCCCTCTCAACCCTTATCTTATTTCCTACCAATCATCCCTCATTCTCATTTAACCCTTTCATTCCCCCTATCCTCTTAACTCCCACTAATATATTTATCTAACCCCCTTCTGAAGATGTCCCTGAACAAATTGGTCTGATACCAAACCTCATTTGTCCCGGCCCCCTTCAATAAACACATCACACCGAATGACATTTGACGACCTTTATTAAACTTCAATAAACATAACTTTGTTAACCCATATTTATTAATTACAACTGAAACATAGTACAGCTGAATTTAATCACAGCATAACCAGCCATGTAATGCTAATCAGGACAGTGTGACCTCACTCATTCTGACACAGAAAGCAGCATCGGTACCTCCACTCACTTACTTTACTTATGAAACAGCCTCCCATCACTCACTTCATTTACCATTTATTGAATTAAACATCCAACCAATAAGCAGTGTCCTTACCCAGACTCGCTTATGTTATTTATCAAGCAGCCTTCAAATGCTCACTTTCCTGTCCCAACTCATTGAAATGAACATCCAACACCAGAAGAGGAACAGAGGAGGGCAAGCTTGTCCCTCTCTTCTCTGCCCACCAGCCTGACCAGGCTGTTCTCCTTCCCTCTTACCAAAACTTCCAACAACCTAACCACCCATAAAAAAGGGGAGTTAAGCCAAACATTATTTGGTGTACACCATCCTCTCTAAACCAAATTGGATCCCTGTCATCAACCCAAAACCCTGTCATATAAGTACTGAAAGCCACCAGTTGACTAAACAGTTAAAATAATCCAATCATCCCTCTCCAATACTAAAATAATAATCATAACTTTGTATAGCTGCTGTATATTAACTAAATTCTCACCTATCCCAACTACCAATATTAACATTGTAATGAGTCCCAGAATATTACCTGCCAAAGACTACACCAGAACATTAAACCCAATACCACGTGAAAGCACACAAGGGCAATTACCTACCCCCATGCCTAACTGCAGCCCTACTTTCCCACCCAATGTATAGAATAATGACCAAAATGAGATTTCCTATCCAAAATCAATTTAAGAGAAATCCTTCTATCATACCAACTATCCAGTATAAGCAGAAAAACATAATGACCATCCTAGCATTTGTTTACCAACAAACAACTTTCTGAATGACTAAAATACATCCATAACATAAATGCCACATAAACTGTAACCCCGTGAACCTCCATTTCTCAACACCAACACCTGCAACAAAACCTATCTTGAAAATAGCCAAAGTCTGTTAACCTTCACACTATCAACCTACCCCAACCCTTCAAACTAATGAACCACCAAACAAGATTTAGTAAGTTCACTTTGCCTTGTCACCCATGCAACTACAGTACTTGCAGCTAAATCCTCTTTGATCATTAAACTGCCTTATCTTTTGCCCATACCTGACAAATAACTAAATCTTTCCCACCAAACTCCTTCCCACAGACAGCCGTAACACACATTTAACCAATCTAGCAATGCCCTACCATATGCTTTATTTATAAAAGGTGTCCCAAACTCCTGCAGGAAGCCTTTAAACTTAACGCAACCTGATACACCTCATCAAACATGAATAGCACAACCTATACCCCTGTCATATTAAGCAATTGAAAGTGAATCCTAATGCCCAACAACACCTGATAAGCCTACTCCAGATTAAATTAAAACTCCAAATATTCAACACCCCAATTGTCCCTCCATCCTGCCATCCAAAAAGCCACAAACAACCCCACCAAATTATGCCCCCCAACCCAACACCTCCCACAACATTTGTAAACAAATGCAAATCCCCATGACCAACCCTATCCTTCTGCCCCAAGGGCCATCCCAGTGAATTTCTCTGAAGGCAACACAATGGTAACACAATGGTAAAATGCACCAACTTATGAACCCCCACCCAAAGCAACCCAATTAAACTGGCTGACATGCAGTTTCAGTAATCCAAAAAACTGAAGAACAACCTTAATCCGTTGCTTAGCCTGACTTCCCCTGATACCTTTTCTTCCCATCTGTTACCTTTGTATGCGTTAAGGAAGTATCATTCCCAACATCTGCAAGGAATCGCAAACAATGCCTTCCATAAGCCTTCTAATTTCTGGTTTGCCACAAAATATCCAGGTTCTACATATGTTCCCCAAAACACCCACATACCCACAATGCTCCATCAAACCTTACCTACTTCTAAAAGTCATACCTATACTGAACACCTGCTACCAGTGCATTCCTATCAGCCCAAAGCAAAAGTCAAATGGTACTAGTGTTACTCACTCTAAAAACCTTAACTTGATATGTGACATTAATAAAACCTGCTTGAGGAAAGATTTGTGTCCCAGAAAATGCCACATTTGGAACAAACTTCCACTTGTTATCAAACAAAACACCTCCTTAGCCCTCTACAAAACAATTGGATGTGTAACTGTACTTTCATCCAAGAGGATCCACCCATGTCCTTCTTGAAGGTCAATAGGAGCAGCATGTGAAAATAATTGAACTTGGCCAGCTTGCAAGGCCCTAGAACCATTAACCTCATAGCTTCCTATGATCCAATGATTGTTGTGACTCCACTCCACCTGTAGAAACCCCGGATTCTCCATAAACATTCCCCAGCCCTGCATTACCATGCCCCAAACATACCTCCACTTCAACTTGCCCCTACACTACCTCAAACTGCTCCAACTCTGATGTGCCTTAATGAGAACCAAATAAAGATTACCTGCGAGCACATGGTGCACCACTGCAGCAAGCAAAGCAACCATGCAAGCAGAATCCATTATCTTTCCAATCCATTTCCATCAGGGGCACTAATTGTTGCTCACTTAGTGCTCCCCCATCTGTGACCACATTCGGTTATAAGTCTAGTAGCATCCCATGATCCTGTGATTGTTGTGACTCCAACACACAGTGAGAACCCCAGACACCCCATAACCAATTCCCAATCCTGCTTTACCCAAATTCCTTCCCAGAATGGCTTGCCTAACTAATCAGCCATAGAGATCCCCCCAAACAAACCCACCCAACCCTAGTTGTTATGACTCAACCCCATCTGTTAATGGCCCCAAACTCACCCTAATTAAACCTAACCACCTGCTGCACCGATCCCCTGACTTATATTATCCTTAGTAGTCCCCGCAGTATATACACACCACACAAATTCACATGCCAAAATGAGCAGATAAACTTGTATCACTACCTGTGACCTCACTCCGTGCAGCTCCAGCAGTCAACAACCGCTTTGCTGCAACACCCATCACCTAATGAGACCACTTCCTTTAAACCACTGGCTGATACGAACTCTGCACTGAAACCATCTGTGACCTCATTCCGTACCACTCCATCTACTGAAACACCCATAATATCACCATCTGTATGTCAATCTGTTTAAAGAAGAGAAAAGGCACCTGTAAATCCTGTGAGGGAAACACACACACACACACACACAAAACACATCACCAACCGGACAATCTAAACAGATTGTTGCTATACACGTATAGCTCCCTGACACCACAAACTTCTGCAGGGTCATTCTAACCACAAAAAAACTCCAAATGTGGGGGGGGGGTACTTTACATGCACCAGAAAGCAAAAACTTTACATACATTAACCACCAAGACATAATTCAAAACATACTAATATACACTCAGACTGTTTAAAACAAAACCAAAACAAAACTGGAAAGTAGAACCAAGCTGGATTAAAAACGGCACGGACTGTTTTATTCAAGGTAAGCACTTTCAGCTAAGCAAATGCCCAGCTTTCATCAGACAAAAGTCACTCCACACAGCTCTATTTTTATATAAAAAAGTAGTTCACATTCATTAAACATTAATAAACCAATCACTGTCATGAATTAATTTAAAATGGTTACACCTATAATCATCATATTATAAAACCTTCCTTTCTTAATCTTTTTAGTCAGTGTCAAACAAATGTTTACTCAAGAAGCACCTATTCATACAAAAAAACAAATATAAAGTGTATATAATACAACAAAGTTACAAGCTACATTAAAAAAACACTCAATAGCATAAAAAACTGAATGCTTAAGGATAGTAAAATAATTAACTATATTATTCAAAGAGAAGCTGTCTCACATTAAAGTTACTATAAAATGCTATACTAATTGCCAAATAGCATTTACCTAAGAAGAGCTTTAAGTTTAAGTACACACTTTATGGATGCAAAATCATTTAACCCTGGGGGGAGATGAGCACGTTCTAATTTGCCAGAATAACTCTTGCTCTTCCAGATACAACTGCCAGGGTCCTCCTCTTATATCATTTCTAACCTGGTACAACACACAAAATGCAAAACAATGATCAGGGAAATCTAAAATGTGCCTAGCAAGTGCATTTGTGAGGTCCTTCCTACCTATGGCATACAGGTGTTCATAAATTCTTTTCTTTATTTTTCTCTCTGTTTTGCCTATATAGAAGGAAGGACATTCCTCACATAAAGCTACATATATTACTCCCTGTGTATCACAGTTGTAATTACCCTTGATAAAATATTTTTTCCTGTTAATGTACACTTTCTTATCATTGTGAATAAATTTACATTGTGGGCACATACCACATTTTCGCATACCCTTTATTTTATCTTTTGGTTTATCTACGACCATTTCAACAAGGTTTTTGAGGTTAATACCCCTTCGATATGTGTATTTTGGAAATGTACCCAAAACCTTAACTAGAGCTCTGTCTTCTAGTATGATGCTCCAATTCTTAGCCACTACTTCCCTTATAAATTTAAAGTCCACACTATATTTGAACAAAACGTTAATTCTAGGGTGAACAGAGGAATCCGTATTCATGATGTCATTATTAGTTCTACCCATCAAACCTCCACCCAACAAAGGCATAAAATGCCCAGTGGTCCTTTTACCCTGAACTTCCTGCAACGTCCCCACAATAAGACTGTCAGGATACCCTCTACTCAGAAACATTCTACTGATATTGTCACATTCCTCAATGAAATCAGTATCATCTGAGATCATTCTGGCAGCCCTGACAAATTGCCCCTTCACTACACTCCTTTTTTGATGGAAGGGGTGACAAATAGAAAAATGGAGATAACTATTTGAATGGGTTGGCTTTCTGTAAATTAAAGACTTAAATTTATTATTAGTTTTGTCCTTACAGATTTTAACATCCAAAAGTTCATTTCATCAACTCCTATGGAATACGTAAATTCTAGAAAGTCAGTCATTCCAGAAATATTGTCAATAAACTCAGGGATAAGATTTTGCGGGCCCTTCCAGATAAAACACATGTCATCTTGGTATCTAGTATACCAAGTGACATGTTGTTGGTACAGTTCACTATTGAACAGCCAGTTACGTTCCCAAAATGCCATAACGCTATTAGCAAAACTACACCCACAGGGTGACCCCATGGCAATTCCTATATTTTGGAGAAAAAACTGGTCTTTAAAAACCAGAAAGTTGTTTGATAACACTACGTCTAGTAGAGTTTCCAGTAGGTACATCTGTATATTGGTGGCTTTTTTAGCTAGCATGAAATTTCTTGTCCAGTCAATACCTAATTGGTGAGGTATAACTGTATAAAGATCTTTAACATCTACCACCAGAAAGATCACATCCGAATAGTATTCAATTTTATTAAAATTCTCCAAAAAATCCCAGGAATCTTTACAGATCTGAGGTTCCCCCTGGATGTATGGTTTAAGGATACCATCAATATACTTGGCACAAGCATAAGTAATAGAACCCCGTCCGTCCACTATGGGCCTTAAAGGGGGATCAATTAGATTTTTGTGAATTTTGGGTGTGCCAAAAATGGTAGGAACCTTTGGTGCTGGCATGGACAAATAGTGAAAGGTGTTACAATCAATACTACCCTCTAGAAAGAGATCATCCAACACTCCCCTGATTTTCTTATAGGCTACATGCACTTCATTAAGACTGGATCTCAAATATGTATCAGATTGCAAATGCATGAGCATTTTGTTTTCATAGACATATTCGTCCATGAAAACCAGACCCCCACCCTTATCTGGTTTCATGACTCTAACATTACATTCATTAAGAAGTGAGATGAAATCTAATTCATGTTTGGATATGTTAAATCTTATTCTCAAATCCTGTATGTTATTATTAAGTCCAGCCCTAAAATCAAAATCACATAGTTTTTCAAATATATTCAACCCAGAATGCAGAGGTGGGTTGAATACACTTGACACTCTAAAAGAATTAAGAAATGCAGGTGTATTTCCCAAAGACACAGCCAAATTCAGCTTACGGACATACAGTTTAAAGGGAGAGTGTCAAAGATGCAGCCTCCAGAACACTTTATAATTTTTTTCGACCGATGTATACTTTAAGAGGAGTAAAGTGCATCTGTGTCTCTCTTTCTGCACCTTTTATAGTAGTTTTGTTCTAATTTTGTTTTTTTAGCTGCAGGAGCGTCCCGCTCTCAGTCTGGCTAGGTAGTAACGCCCTTCATGTGACGTCAGCATACACACCTCCTTCCCATCCTCAGCTCTTTAAATCTACTGCTTCCTGACCTTTCCCAGCATTATTTTCCTTCCCTTGGGAAAACAAACACAGCCCTGCATCGGTTCCACCGATCGGCAGTCTTGCTTACTGTAAAGCTTGTACAACCGAGTCATGTACAGTTTGGTGTTTGGTCTGCATCCTTAGTGTGAAGAATTTCTGGTGAAAATGAATTGCTGTACAGTTATGCATGCGCATTTCACTGTGGCTGTTAATTGCTACATTGTAGCTGTTCGATGAACCTATATCTTATTCCTGAAACCGGACAGCTGAGACTGAATCGCTAAGTACAGGCAGATATACTGATGGTTTGCCATGTTCCTTAGTGTAATTTTGCTGTAATCATGCAAAAGATGCGTCCTCAGCTGACTGGCTGCTAAAGGGGAAAACAAGTACAGCACTATTGAGTGAATAGCTGGCTACATGGTTGCTAAGGGATGAATAGCTCTTTTATGTGTTGATCTCATAGTCTAACTACCTTCATGCAATACAGATGCATATGGTAATGCTGCCGATCTTCGGTCTTACTTCTGTGGTAATGCTGCCGATCTTTGGTCTTGCTTCTGTACTGCATGCATGTACACTTGTGTTTGCTCTGCACTGTGACAGCTGTTTCCTCAATTGCAGCTGAAGAGCAGGCATTAAGAGAGGATTTATTCATAAAGTCAAAATTAAATGAAAAACTTAAGCAAACTGGTGTACAATTATTGAGTTATGCAGTGAAATGAAAAAATGCAAACCAGAGACTCAACTTTAACGGTAGTTAAAAGAACAAGATGAGATAACTAGATTTTTACTTGCAACAGAGATTTACTTTGCAGTTTAAAAACAGAGAACACCTCTTCCAATGTAACTGCATGATCTGCGGTTATGTCTTGGAAGCGAATAAGGATAACCGAGATGTGCATGATATATAAGTCTGCACATAACGTAACAGTGAGCTGTAACAGTAAATAACCAAGAACCTCAGCAGCTGAATACTAAGCTATAATCTGAATGAGACGGACTCAACAGAGATGTGACAGTAAATGTTATTTCACTGATAGGGGATACATTTTGATTTGTCAAAATGTAACTATTTGCCCATTGGTTTTCCATGTCGCTAGCTTCACATGTAGAGAAAAATAAATCTACTTATTACTTTGTCTAAGGATTTATAGTCTGTAAATCTCTCTAGTGGATTTCAACTCAATGTTGGGAAATGTATCAAGTGATTGGCCTCTATCATCAAAAGGGTCTTTCTCCTTTCTAATACACACATACAAGTGTGGGTATTTCATAAGAACTATGAGACTGCACATTTGTAGAAGATGATCAAAGAATGGGGATTGTCTTATGATAACTTAGCATATGCTAGGGAAACTAAACATAAAAATTGTGGAGCATTACATTTGATTGCACTAATGTTCACAAATGGTGGTTCACTTGCTCCAGTTGGTAAATTTTTTTCACAATCTAAAAACACCTGCAGAGAAATATATGCTAGCATGAGGTGCTGTGGCCCTACAGATGGCTATATTTAGTTAGGGGGTAAGGCTTTCCCACTCCTTTGTCAAATATATTTTAATCACTTAAAAGAGATGATGAATCTTTTTTCACCAAATTCTATTTTGGTTAGCTGGACTGGAGGCTGAAATAACCATGTTTGGGTATTTTTTTTTAAAAGCTGGGAGTGGTCTTTTCTGCCAACATCAGTAAACTATAGAATTTCCTTTCCCTACATGGGTGGCCCCCTTTCACTTAATGGCATCTCCTCATCACTGATGTATTATTATATATAAACTCTTATTTATCATCTACTCTCTCTGCTGGCAGCTCATTCTTATTCGTGTTCATACCTGTTTCACTTTAAATCTACCTTACAACTGAACCTTTCATTTCGATGGTCAGACTCTACAGTACCAACAAAACCATTGCCATTGCTGCTCCAGCATTATAAAATGTCATTTCATATCATGGCATTAAATAATGATTAGCTTTTACCACTGTTACAAAACACTGTATTAACCTGCAGCAGTTAAAATGACACTATTAAAATGAAAAGAGTGACAGAGGCAGTCTAGACAATGAATTACTCTGAATCTTATGTGTCTCTGTACGTCAGAAGTTAAAACAAGGCTTAATCTATAGCTTCATAAATGTTATCTTTAGGATGTGATTGCTATGCTTTTTAATGAATAACCATTGATGTTCTTCGTGTTTCACTGTTGCAGTCATAACTGCAGGGTGATCCTGCCGGCAGGCAGCCCGGGGTCGGCCAGAATCCCAAAGTCTGGGTCCGGCGTCGGCTGTACCAGCAAGCACCCTGACGTCAGAATGCAGGAATATAAAGCTGACAGCCGACGCCATCTTCTCCAGTCTTTCTTGCCATGCGGTGGAAAGCAGCTCGCAAGTCATTGGTTGGCGTTTTCAGACAACGTGCTTCGATTGTCTTTGGTCTGAAGTTTTCTACTTCTCTTCTCAAGCTAAGTACCCCATTGGGGAAACTTTTTTCTTGCTCCTCCGATGTCAGAAAAAGTTAATAATTGTATATCGTGTGGGAAACAAATACCTCATAAAGATTTCCACTCTTACTGTCTACCTTGCTTAGGCCCTGACCACGACGTTTCTTGCTGTCGGTTCTGTACCAGGTTTAATTCTCGCACTATCAAGCGTGGGTACGATTGGGCCTTGAATTATTTCGGTAGACGATTCAATTATAGGATGTCGTCGGATACTTTACCGACAACCGGAATTCAAAAGAAACGCAAAGACAAGGATAGGCCTCCGAGGTCCAAACATGATATTTTGCAGCCGGAGCCAGCTTCGGGTTCGGCGGTCATCAATGAGGTGCTTTTGCTGCCCCTGTCATCCACCACTTCGGAACCGATGGCCGACACGGACTCCCATGGGGAGCCTTCTAGGCCTAGTATTTTAACTGTTGCAGGACCTTCGGACGTCACTCCTTCAGATGGGTCCGGAACCGCTGTGCAGGTACCGGCTTCTGAGGGGGTTTTCAGGCCTTCTAATATCACTATTTCTACAAAGACAAAGGCAAAGTCAAAGACTCCTGTTAAACCAAGGGTTTCTTCACAAGCTTCCTCGGATACAGCTCCCAAGTCCCAGAAGCAATTACTTCGGATGGCTGAAAATTTACTTACAATGATTAGGGGTTCTCACCCTCCTCCAGAAAAAAGGCCTAGACAGGATATTCCTTATGACTCTTCTGATCAGGCTTCTGTGCCTTCTGTCTCTTCCTCTGACCAGGATTATTCTTTTCCTCCTTATGAGGATTCTGATGCAGAGGACTCTATTCCCTCTGCTTCTCCCCCTGAAGATTTCCCTTTTGGGGAAACCTTACATGAGATGAGGGAGCATTTTCATTGGGAAGGACAGGATTACTCTGCTTCCAAGAAGAGACTTAGGGAATTTCTCCTTCTCCCTCAACACAGACCTTTGGCTATTCCTCCTGTACTTGATATTGTGGATGATGCTTTTTCTGAAGCTAACCTAAATCCTGATTCCTTGCCGCCTGCTCCTTCTAAGCCTGATAGATTTTACAGAGTCCCTGACTCCCATCAATTCTTATTTAAGAACCCTTCTGCTGATCCTGAAACCATTTCTCAGGGTTCTAGGGCTGCTAAGGCCGCTTCTTCTAAAAATCCTATCCCCTCTGAAAAGGATTCTCGTGCCTTGGACAGGTGGGGCAAGAAGGTTTACACTTCTGCTACCCTTCCTATTAGAGCTTTAAATTGCCAGTTTCACATGTTCAAGTATCAGCAATTTCTTTTGTCTGTTCTAAAGCAAAAGCTCTCTACTTTTCCTGCATGTACAGAGGACAAGGAATTACAGGATGTTTTGCATGCAACTGAACAAGTTAGCAAACATAGTTTGCATTGTGGTTTTGATGCCTTAGAAGCTTCTTGCAGGGCTGCTGCCTCTGGTACTGTTATCAGGAGACATGCATGGCTTCGTGAGCAGAATTTACCAGAAGAGGTTAAGGCTAGGCTGTTAAATGCCCCTGTTCAGCATGATGTTTTATTTGGATCCAAGGCTGAGGAGGTTATTAAAAAGATGGAAGAAAAAGCAAAATCTATGCAGACTGTTAAAGATTTTTTACAAGTTCAGCCTCCTAGATTTTCTAGGAATTGGCCCTCGAAAAATTGGTCTTTTCCCACGTCTGACAGGCCTCAAAGGGGAAGATATAGGTGCTCCAGAGGTCGGGGCAGGCTCAGGCCTCTTACAGGTCCAGACAATGGACTGCTTCTTCACCCAGAAGGGGAGAAGACAAACCTCAATCTCAAAAGAAGCAGACACAATGACTCTCTCCATTGGGCTACAGGTCCTCCTTGCCTGGAAGCCCCTCTCGGAGGAAAACTTTCTCTTTTCTACCAAAATTGGACTCATATTACCCAGGACAAATGGGTTTTAGACGTGATTTTAAGAGGCTACAAATTCCACTTTCATACTCTGCCAAGGTCTTCAGGCTGGCCGGATCTGCCAAAACATCAATGGTCAGAGGCCTTAAATCAAGTGGACGCCTTATTGGCCATGAAAGCCATAGAACCTGTTCCACTTCCAGAGATGGGAAAAGGTTTTTACTCTAGACTTGTTCTGGTCCCAAGAAACAAAACTCATGGAGACCTATTCTGGACCTCTCAGTGTTAAATACCTTTCTGGAGATTCCAAAATTCAAGATGCTTACACTGCAACAACTTCTTCCCATGCTCTCCCAGGATGCTTGGATGGTGACATTGAACTTGAAGGAAGCCTATTTACACATTCCCATCAGACAGGAATGCAGAAAATACCTCAGATTCAAGGCAGGATCGAGACACTTTCAATTCTCTGTACTGCCCTTTGGCTTATCTACTGCGCCCAGAGTCTTTACCAAGTGTCTGGCTCCAGTAGTAGCTTATTGCAGACTCCAAGGAATTCAAATTTACCCCTACCTGGACGACTGCCTTATTCAGGCAGACAGCAAGGATCTTTTACTTCAACATCTACAGTTTGTTCAGCGTCTTCTCCTACTACTGGGATTCTCAGTGAACACAAAAAAGTCACATTTGATCCCCTCTCAACAAATGATCTTTTTGGGAGCTCTTCTAAACACAAGCTTACAAAGGGCCTTCCTTACTCCAGAAAAACAAGTACAGCTGGCATCAATTTTCAGGACCTTGGCTACTTTAACTCAGCTCACTGCAAGGAAATTCCTGCAGGCTTTGGGCTACATGGCTTCTTGCATTCTGTTGATTCCAAATGCAAGGCTTCATATGAGAAAACTTCAATGGTACCTAAAGAGTGTATGGTCTCAGCATTACC